>NC_089802.1:74944627-74964627 GCF_029633855.1 Hoplias malabaricus | reverse complement strand
TATACTGATACTGATTTGCGGTCAAATCGCCCTGCACTATTTCAACATATGTCTTGTCCATGAATACAAGCTCCTGGAAGCTGCACACGGTCTCTGTGTTCATAGCTGCACAACCCCAGCCTAGATATCATTTAGCTATAAGCACGCTAATCAGGCAAAGATTTAATGTAAATATAAAGTTAGTCTTCTGTCGTACTACAGACTAGAAAACATCTCACAAAGCGAAATCATTCAGAAATGTTTTTGAACGCTACTAAAGCACTGCAATCAAACAACATTTCCAAATATTTTAGCCTCATATTGATATGTGCATATATTGCTATTAGCCTTTTAATGCTAAACCCACCAGTTTAAACTATACTTATTTACACACAGTGTATAAGGTATTAACAATGTCTCGATTAATAAAGACCTGTCATAAAAGACACACAGCTAATACAAACACACACACAGATAAATTCTAGAAACACACATACTGCACTTTAGCCTGAGGCCCACTGTCCCTCCTCACACTCGTCTAATACAGGAACTCCTTCCTTCCCTTAGCATCCCTGGCTTGGACTCTTTTCTCTCTCTCTCTCTCTCTCTCTCTCTCTCTCTCTCTCTCGCTCTCTCTCTCTCTCTCTCTCTCTCTCTCTCTCTCGACTGCACTATGAGTGTCTTGTTGGCAGGGACAGGAGTAGTGGGTGTGTATTGAACTCACTGCAGTCTCCACACTGCACTGGTAGTAAACAACAACAAACACAACCCAATCTCACACACACACACCCAATACATACACATACACACACTTTCCTGATAGTTGCATGCACTCAAGCATGATCAGCTGGGTGTTAAAGACCACATGCGGACCTATTGAGTGATCCATATGAACAAAAATATATCGAATTTGAGCTTGTGTTTCAAACTTTACACACAATAAGCCAGGGATTCGTTTAAGGGGCAACTGAGGGACACATAGGGACCTACAGAAAGGAGACAATTAAAGAGCTGAAAAAGTGTGTCCTTTATATCAAATTTAATAAGGCAACGTGGCAAAAATATACAATTCCCGATGATAAAAACGAATACAATGATCTCAGAACAGGTTGGACACAGGATGTTGTGGTTTACAGACTGTATATAACTGGTATAAATCTGTCTTTGTTTGATAGCGTTCATGTTCCTCAGTGTTCCAGAGGACCATGATGTAATGAGATAAGTGCACTATGATGTATCTGATATCATTGTCTGTCCCTAGTTTACAGATGTCCCTGCACTGGGCCTAAAAAAGAAAGAGGAAAGAGTGTTTAAACGGTAAAGTCATTAATGAAGTGTTTACACAGGCCACTGTTGTTGTTTCCTAATTAACTGGACCCTTGACAAGTCAATACTGGAGACAGTCTTTCAGGGAGAGATGGAGTGGTGGCGTTTACACACAGAAGAGAAGGACAAAGGAGAGAGAGAGAGAGAGAGAGAGAGAGAGAGAGAGAGAGAGAGAGAGAGATGATAGAAAGACAATCTTCAAGGTCATTCCTCTAAATTTAATACTGCAGTTTAAAGGGATATTAAATTTAAAAAATGTGTCCTTTAAGTTCCAAAACACTAAGTTCCACACTGTAAACAATCAACTGTTTAACCTCAAACATCCACAATGAAGTTTTAAGGAGAGTTTCTGCTTGTTCAGTGAGTGGTAATATAACAGAGAGCAGCCAATCAGAACACAGATCATTTACAAGCATCAGCCTTAAAGGCACAGACACATAAGAGACCTGTTAAAATGAACAATTTTCATAACGCTGTGACTAGTGCTGGGCGATATGAGCGCAAATCAGTATCACGATTAATTGTACATTTTATGATTATTATTAATGAACGATTATTTATTTTTTGTATTTCTGACCCTCGTAGTTCAGTGACGAGGCTTGTGCTGTAAATATGCTCCAGTATTAAACCTGGGATATTATTTCTAATGTTGCTGGGAGCTTGTCCCATTCTGTTTTATTTTCTCAGCGTTTACATTTGACTTCTTTTTGTTCAGTGTTGAATTATAGTCAAAACAAAGCGCGTCCAAACCACAGATGATGTGTTTTCTTTGGTACGAGCTGCTTGAGTCGCTCAGTCTCCCTCTGCCTTTAGGTTGCTTCCATGTGGAAGATTGGGGCAGAATCACGACATAATCACAAAATTATGTCGATAAAAATTTCTGAATGGGGGCCGCACGGTGGCGCAGCAGGTAGGTGTCGCAGTCACACAGCTCCAGGGGCCTGGAGGTTGTGGGTTCGATTCCCGCTCCGAGTGACTGTCTGTGAGGAGTGTTCTCCCTGTGTCTGTGTGGGTTTCCTCCGGGTGACTGTCTGTGAGGAGTGTGGTGTGTTCTCTCTGTGTCTGCATGGGTTTCCTCCGGGTGACTGTCTGTGAGGAGTGTGGTGTGTTCTCCCTGTGTCTGCGTGGGTTTCCTCCGGGTGACTATCTGTGAGGAGTGTGGTGTGTTCTCCCTGTGTCTGTGTGGGTTTCCTCCGGGTGACTGTCTGTGAGGAGTGTGGTGTGTTCTCCCTGTGTCTGCGTGGGTTTCCTCCGGGTGACTGTCTGTGAGGAGTGTGGTGTGTTCTCCCTGTGTCTGCGTGGGTTTCCTCCGGGTGACTGTCTGTGAGGAGTGTGGTGTGTTCTCCCTGTGTCTGCGTGGGTTTCCTCCGGGTGACTGTCTGTGAGGAGTGTGGTGTGTTCTCCCTGTGTCTGCGTGGGTTTCCTCCGGGTGACTGTCTGTGAGGAGTGTGGTGTGTTCTCCCTGTGTCTGCGTGGGTTTCCTCCGGGTGACTGTCTGTGAGGAGTGTGGTGTGTTCTCCCTGTGTCTGCGTGGGTTTCCTCCGGGTGACTGTCTGTGAGAAGTGTGGTGTGTTCTCTGTGTCTGCGTGGGTTTCCTCAGGGTGACTGTCTGTGAGGAGTGTGGTGTGTTCTCTGTGTCTGCGTGGGTTTCCTCCGGGTGACTGTCTGTGAGGAGTGTTGTGTGTTCTCCCTGTGTCTGCGTGGGTTTCCTCTGGGTGACTGTCTGTGGGGAGTGTGATGTGTTCTCACTGTGTCTGCGTGGGTTTCTTCTCGGTGACTGTCTGTGAGGAGTGTGGTGTGTTCTCTCTGTGTCTGCGTGAGCTTCCCTCCAGGGTGTAAGTTTTGAGGAGTGTGGTGTGTTCTCCCTGTGTCTGCGTGGGTTTCCTCCGGGTGACTGTCTGTGAGGAGTGTGGTGTGTTCTCCCTGTGTCTGCGTGGGTTTCCTCCGGGTGACTGTCTGTGAGAAGTGTGGTGTGTTCTCTGTGTCTGCGTGGGTTTCCTCAGGGTGACTGTCTGTGAGGAGTGTGGTGTGTTCTCTGTGTCTGCGTGGGTTTCCTCCGGGTGACTGTCTGTGAGGAGTGTTGTGTGTTCTCCCTGTGTCTGCGTGGGTTTCCTCTGGGTGACTGTCTGTGAGGAGTGTGATGTGTTCTCACTGTGTCTGCGTGGGTTTCTTCTCGGTGACTGTCTGTGAGGAGTGTGGTGTGTTCTCTCTGTGTCTGCGTGAGTTTCCCTCCAGGGTGTAAGTTTTGAGGAGTGTGGTGTGTTCTCTCTGTGTCTGCGTGGGTTTCCTCCGGGTGACTGTCTGTGAGGAGTGTGGTGTGTTCTCCCTGTGTCTGCATTGGATTCCTCCGGTTGACTGTCTGTGAGGAGTGTTGTGTGTTCTCTCTGTGTCTGCGTGGGTTTCCTCCGGTTGACTGTCTGTGAGGAGTGTTGTGTGTTCTCTCTGTGTCTGCGTGGGATTCCTCCAGGTGACTGTCTGTGAGGAGTGTGGTGTGTTCTCTCTGTGTCTGCATGGGTTTCCTCCGGTTGACTGTCTGTGAGGAGTGTGGTGTGTTCTCTCTGTGTCTGCGTGGGTTTCCTCCAGGTGACTGTCTGTGAGGAGTGTGGTGTGTTCTCTCTGTGTCTGCGTGAGTTTCCCTCCAGGGTGTATTCCCGCCTTGCGCCCAATGATTCCAGGTAGGCTCTGGATGGGTGGATGGAAATTCTGAATGTCCATTTCGATTAAGCTTTGATTAATTGCCCTAGTTATGACTGTAAACCTTTTGATCCATAATTTGCACAAAATTCATATGCCATATCTCAAAGGAAAAAATCAAATACAAGCCAGAAAACCAAAACACAACCCCTTAGATTTAAACGAGTGACTATGACGAACACTTAATTAAAACATTAATTCATTCTGTCAGTTCCCCTCTGAGTGTTCTGACCTGATTACTCACTGAATGGTCACGTTTACACAGAGGCGGAAACACCAGCTTTTGTTTTATACTGTTACAATTTCATCAATAGAAATTATACAAAATTACTCAGTGTTTTATTAACGTCCAGTAAAAGCAATGTTTTTTTATCCTTTTCCTGTCCGGTGACCATTTTGAAAAGATGTGAGGCTTTGCTTGAGAAAGAGATATACATCCTCCTAGCACTGGAATGAGGTCAGATTGGTGTCTGAGATCCAGAACTAATCGTGGGAAATCAGTACAAGACCTTGCAAAGGTTTTTGAAGCAGAGTGCCATCAAATCCTCAATGAAAAGTGTAGTAAAACATTTTCAGAACAGCAGAATATGTTTTAGTAACGTCTGACCATACAGCTGGAGTATGATATTATCCTAAACATTGTTTACATCAGTCAATTACTCCACTCTCGTCCAATAATCAATCCTCCATCTACAGTCCTAGTGTCCCCCAAAACGAACCTGATCCATGTTGGGTCACGTCCTGCAGCCGTACGCAGTGCTGAAGAGTGAGTTTCTATTAAATCTCTGATCAGAACTGGCTGCGGCTGGTGTCGGAGAGAAAAAACAACAACAGCAACAACAGCCACAAGGCTCTGAGCTGTGATCAGCAGGAATATCAACTCTCCGCTGGCCTTGTCCAGGGGCCTGCAGCTTTCCAGCAGTGTACGGAGGACTGAAGGAGCTAATCACAGGATGAACACTGAGCAGAAGGGGCTTGTTAGTTGTTTAACGGAGATGCTGTGGAATGTCTCTCATATATATATAAAGATATAGATCATAAACTTATCTAAAGCAGTACACAGAATGCCAAAGAACGTTATGAGAGCTTGTTGTGGTTCTGAGATTTAGTTTTTCTTTTTTTGGGCAAAAAAAATTAATAAAATAAATAATAATAATAATAATAATAATAATAATAATAATACATACACACACACACACACACACAGTATATATATATATATCCCCTACTAATTTTATTTAAAGTAAGGAAACTGTGTCCTTGATGTGAGGCAGTGAACTGCATCCCCTGCTAAACGTGAGTGTGAGTCATATGCATGTGACTATGAATGTGAGTGAGTGAGTGAATATGCATGTGACTATGAATGTGAGTGAGTGAATATGCATGTGACTATGAATGTGAGTGAGTGAATATGCATGTGACTATGAATGTGAGTGAATATGCATGTGACTATGAATGTGAGTGAGTGAATATGCATGTGACTATGAATGTGAGTGAGTGAATATGCACGTTACTATGAATGTGAGTGAGTGAGTGAATATGCATGTGACTATGAATGTGAGTGAGTGAATATGCATGTGACTATGAATGTGAGTGAGTGAATATGCATGTGACTATGAATGTGAGTGAGTGAATATGCACGTTACTATGAATGTGAGTGAGTGAGTGAATATGCATGTGACTATGAATGTGAGTGAGTGAATATGCATGTGACTATGAATGTGAGTGAATATGCATGTGACTATGAATGTGAGTGAGTGAATATGCATGTGACTATGAATGTGAGTGAGTGAATATGCACGTTACTATGAATGTGAGTGAGTGAGTGAATATGCATGTGACTATGAATGTGAGTGAGTGAATATGCATGTGACTATGAATGTGAATGAGTGAATGTGCATGTGACTATGAATGTGAATGAGTGAATATGCATGTGAATGAGTGAATATGCATGTGACTATGAATGTGAATGAGTGAATATGCATGTGACTATGAATGTGAATGAGTGAATATGCATGTGACTATGAATATGAACGAGTGAATATGCATGTGACTATGAATATGAACGAGTGAATATGCATGTGACTATGAATGTGAATGAGTGAATATGCATGTGACTATGAATGTAAGTGAGTGAGTGAGTGAATATGCATATGAGGAAGTTAGTGAGTGACAGTGAGGAAGTGAGATATGAGCCAGTTCTAAACCTTAACTTCAAATGGAAATGGAAGTCAATGTAAAAAGATCATATTCCAAGCAAATTTTGATCATGAAAATCATGAGTCTTATGAAGCTGATAAACAGAAATTAAGAAATGAAGTCTTCTGACTTGTGAATGTGCGTGTGTGTGTGTGTGTGTGTGCGTGCGTGCGTGTGCGTGTGCATGCACGCGCGCGTGTGCTCTACATGAACTGTCCTTCTCTGAATGTCATCACCGCTTGACCATTGCCTTCTCTCTCTCACTCACTACGCTGTGACTGCCAAACCATAGGGACAGTGTCCTGGCCAATTTAACCCCTTAAATGCCATAGACCCTTAGGCCAGACCACATTTGCACAATTACATAACGTCGCACACTAGCTCCTAAATCATTCGTTTCTGTATCAAGTCTTGGGACTAAAACAAGCCCAAGAGTTTAAAGTGAAATTCCAAACTTTTCAAAACTTTGAGCATAATTACACAGTAAAGATTGAAACAAATTCAACGAGAGTGGTTTGATTTGAAACGTTCCGTTACTGAGTCAGAATTGTTTACAGTCTGAATTATTAAGACATTTGTTTGATGACGGTTCTGACAGAAGGTTTTGGTTTAAATTGTATGCTTTAAAATCCACTCAGTGGTGTAAACAAAAAAGTGTAAAGCCCCCTAGTACACTGCACTAGCAGTTATCACAAACATGCAGGAAATGCAGAGAAATCCCTTTTAAACCTGATTCACTGTGGTTCCAACACATGACTGTGCATTATGTATGATACCATGGTAAAAATGACGGAGGGCCTGGACTGTTTATATTTGCCTTCACTCCATTACTGCAGCAGACTGTCCTGCACCTGACCACCAACATGGCACTACTGGCCACACACACACACACACACACTATTGCACACAAACACTATTGCATGTCTAGGATTGACAAGCACATGGCAAGGGTGTGTGTGTGTGTGTGTGTGTGAGAGAGAGAGAGAAGGCCAGCACTCACCCAGGACACGATGCGTAGGATGGTATGCGGCTGCTGAAAGAAGGTGGTGGGGTCGAAGGCTCCTCCAGCCTTCCCCGCTCCATACGCCATTCCCTCCATCTTATTCCCTTCTTCTTTCTGTGATATTCTCTCTCTCTCTCTCTCTTCCTTGGTGATGCTCGCCTCTCCCTCGGAAAACGCTCTCTCTCTCTCTCTCAGTGATGCTCACCTCTCTCCTTCCTCTCTCTCTCTCTCACTGAATCTGTCTTTTCTCACGGAGATACTTGTATAAAAATGGCCTCGTTGACGCCCCCACCTCTCTCTCCGTGTCCGGTCCTCTCTGACCCTCAGCACGCTGCACCTCTCCTCTGTCTCCGGAGCTCGTTACGCCGAGTGCGCGTGCGGCTGTACCAGAACACGCGGGCTCGATTTCAAATAGCTCCTAGAACCCTACATAGTGCACTCTGTTGGCTGTGAAATTTGGCTCATACGCCCAGAAGTGTGCAGTACAGTTGACCTGTTATTAGTCACGTCACGCACTGGTGGGTCCAGAGATACTTGTCTTAAACCCTGCGTAGTGCACTAATTAGGGAGCAAAAAGAGAGTCGAGATATTTTATTATACTTTTTTAATATATATATATATATATATATATTGATATATTCCGAATTCTCGAATTCTCGAATCTCTAAGATTCAGGAACTGGACAGGAGACCTGACAAAAACATTTGGAAGAAAAGATTCATATTACTATATAATGTATATAAAATCTGGAATCTAGAGGCCATAACCACTCATTTGAGGAAATATTAATTACACATAAGCATTATGCAACAGCTTGGATACCCCATGAATTAAATGCAGTGTTTTGCTGATTTGTGTAAAGAAACACATCTTTTACAAATATCACATTCAAAAACGATAGCCTATGGTTTTTGTACGTTTATCTTAATTACACATTGTGCGTATGTTCTACAAAAATTGAATATATAATATTAAACATGTGCTATAATTTTAAGTATTAGCACATTGTTAGGTAATTATACTCTTGCTACTACTGTTATTGTAACTACTACTACTACTACTAACAGTATAATTTACTGCCAGTATTTTACTTATAATTATTATTGCTATTATTATATTACATTAAATATTTATAGACTCAATATGTTATCAAATATATTACTATTATTATTAACAACAACAACAACACAACAACAACAAAAATAATATTAATTATTATTTATTTATTTATTTAATTGATTGATTAATGTATTTATTTTTATTTGATAAAAGTTTGCCTCGGTGTTTCTGCTCCGTGGTGCCCTCCAGCGACAAATATTAGATAAGAGTCCTGTATCACATCACTGACGTAGTGTAAATGCGTCACCAGCTCAGCCAATCATGTTACTGAAGCCACGTCATGTGCCGCTGCTGAGACCAATGAACGCGTTCCGTTTTAGTTACTAAGCAACGCGTTGTGTGTGTGGAGTCTGGGCTTAAGGAAGAGAGAGGGACGCCACATTAAAAGACTTTGCAATATTTATTAATTTGTTTTACTCTGTTTTCCTGCATCCTGGTTTTACCCGATGGTGAAACTGAGAGCCAGGTGTATTCTTGTCGGTAAGCCGCATGTAAAAGGGTGTTAGTGCTGGTTTATCTTTGGGGACTTGGATAAAACGAAGCGGAGGTTTGGTTTCTTATTCGAGTTTTCCGTTCCACCTTAAATGGCAGTTACCCTTCAGCGCCGCTGCAATTAAGGTGGAAAGGTGAATTAGAATAAAACGCCAGCTTGAAGATTTATTCCACAATAGCAATCCTCAACTCTGGGCTTAGGTTATCTGACTAACTTTTAAATCCTGGGGACAGCTCACAAAGCAGAGGTTTTAAGTCCCCCTCTGCTTACCAATTAAGTCTCATCTCTGTTCATGAAAATTACATTTTTATAATTGCAAAAAAAAAAAAAAAAGGCCTGTATGCGTTTGTCTTTATTTAGTATTCTCCCCACCTCTGTCTCCACCCATCCCTCCATTGCACCTACAGCTCAAAAGCCACGCCTCTTAAGTTGAGCGTATGAACACCACCACACAGACATGTTACCAAGCTTAAAAACCTACTTTTCAATGGATTTCTATGTCAGGTTTATTCAGAATTATTACTCCAGATGTTTGGTGATAAATGTCTGCCTTTTATTAATTTACTGCATATAAATATATGTCATATATATCTCAGCAGATATATTCGGGATGTATTTTGGTGTACAATTTCCATATCAGTGTACGCCTTCTTCATTTAATTATTATGTTTGCAGGAGATGCAGCGGTTGGGAAAAGTGCCCTCTGCCAGATGTTACGCAGTGATGGAGCTCACTTTCAGAAGAACTACAGCATGGTGAGGAGTGTTGTGTGTCTCGATTTCAAATAAAAGCCCTATATTTGATTAATCACTACTTTGGATTCAGTGTGTTCACAAAGACTAGTCTAATAATTAAGTTTGGGTTCATCCTGTAGAACGACTCTCGGAGGCCCACTGTTGATTACAATGAAAGTAATCTCCGCTTACACCACCTGGCACCTCCTGACAGCTGAGTGAATATTGGGAAACCGCTCCCTGCCAAAGTCAGTTGATAAAGTCCCACAGGCAGAGAGAGTAATGCCTCCTCCGTTGTGAAATGAAATCCCTTCAAATCAATGCCTCATTGATCAGCCTGCATCGCTAGTAAAGAGAGCTGATGTTAAAAGTAGGTGATGAGGGATGGAGCTGTACACAGGTGATGTACTGGAACATGCTGGGTTTTGTAGCTGCTTGAACAAAGGAATTATAGTCTGTTTCATCTGTAGCATACTTTTACATTTAGTCTTAAGCAAAAGCAAAATAATCAAGAACAAAAAATTACTTATCAATAGATTTAAAGTTAGTTAATATTTGCGTGGACACACTGTGAAAAGACTAACAACCAGTGGAAAGTTTCAAGTGTAACCTACATCTACGTCTTTAAACCTTTTATTTATGAACTCCTGATGGTGTGGGTTCACTGATATTTATTACGTTTCAATGACTCAAACAGAATTGGCGTGCTTGCTAACATCTCTCACTTGTGGAGAAATTGTAGACGGCTAAGGACAAGTGAATAAGTATGGGAGGCCATCTAGGGCAAAAACTCTGAAACACTTGCGCGCACATTTGCACTACACTTCACATATACTCGTATATATAATAAATATGACGTGTGTGTGTGAGAGAGAGAGAGAGAGAGAGAAGATGCACTCAGCTGTGTAGCATAGGCTACAATCTTTTATGACTAATTCCTGTGCTCTGTGTCTTTTCAGAGATGAACAAACATTTGTTCTTATTATTTTTTATTAGTCTTTTCATATTTGATCAGCCATTGCGTATTTCTGGTAACAGTGAGGATATCCGTAATTTTTTGCGTGATGTCCTACGTTGTGTGGAATCCATACAAGATGACCCGCTACACAGACACTACACTGAACTTGAGCACCACACAAGAAACATTCAGTCCATCATACCTGTATTTGGGCGCAGAGAAGGGCCTGTGGTGAGAGAATGCACGACTCTTTTGGAGTCTTTATATCAGTGTCTAATTCTCATTTTACAACAATCTCCGGGCCAAAGACATCAAGGCAACAATATTCTCATAATTCCTCCAACAACTTCCAGTGGCACGTCCGGTCGCCCACGGTATGATTTAACAGCAGACCAGATTATCCACTGCCTAAATCTGGGATTTAATTGGCAAAGAATCGCTTCCATTTTTGGAATTGATCGACAAGTGTGCAAGTGTTTCAGTGTGTAGTGTGCAAGTGTTTCAGTGTAGTGTGCGCAAGTGTTTCAGTGTGTAGTGTGCAAGTGTTTCAGTGTAGTATGCGCAAGTGTTTCAGTGTGTCATGTGCAAGTGTTTCAGTGTAGTGTGCGCAAGTGTTTCAATGTAGTGTGTGCAAGTGTTTCAGTGTGTAGTGTGCATGTGTTTCAATGTAGTGTGCGCAAGTGTTTCAGTGTGTCATGTGCAAGTGTTTCAATGTAGTGTGTGCAAGTGTTTCAGTGTGTCATGTGCAAGTGTTTCAGTGTAGTGTGCGCAAGTGTTTCAGTGTGTAGTGTGCAAGTGTTTCAGTGTAGTATGCGCAAGTGTTTCAGTGTGTCATGTGCAAGTTATTCAGTGTAGTGTGCGCAAGTGTTTCAATGTAGTGTGCGCAAGTGTTTCAGTGTGTAGTGTGCAAGTGTTTCAATGTAGTGTGCGCAAGTGTTTCAGTGTGTAGTGTGCATGTGTTTCAATGTAGTGTGCGCAAGTGTTTCAGTGTGTCATGTGCAAGTGTTTCAATGTAGTGTGCGCAAGTATTTCAGTGTGTCATGTGCAAGTGTTTCAGTGTAGTGTGCGCAAGTGTTTCAATGTAGTGTGCGCAAGTGTTTCAGTGTGTCATGTGCAAGTGTTTCAGTGTAGTGTGCAAGTGTTTCAGTGTGTAGTGTGCAAGTGTTTCAATGTAGTGTGCGCACGTGTTTCAGTGTGTCATGTGCAAGTGTTTCAATGTAGTGTGTGCAAGTGTTTCAGTGTGTCATGTGCAAGTGTTTCAATGTAGTGTGCGCAAGTATTTCAGTGTGTCATGTGCAAGTGTTTCAGTGTAGTGTGCGCAAGTGTTTCAATGTAGTGTGCGCAAGTGTTTCAGTGTGTCATGTGCAAGTGTTTCAGTGTAGTGTGCGCAAGTGTTTCAATGTAGTGTGCGCAAGTGTTTCAGTGTATTTGCCCTAGACGGCCTCCCATAAATAAGCCACATCCATGAGATTTTCATACAAACAAGGGTGTTCTCCATTGTTTTAGTGGAGTTGGAGGTATGCTTGGACGCCATGATGTATTGGGCTATATATGTATGAGGCTAATGTATAAGTTATTTATGAAACAAAATTATATTAGGTGTACAAATAAGTTTTAAAATGTTTTTGTTTGTATTTTGAATTATATTTATACGTTACACCTAGTATTTTCCTCTGTTCTTTTCTATCAATAGTCTTTCTCAACCTGGGCATTGTTTTTCTTGTGAAGCTTTGTTATGGGGTTACTTCTCTGTCCCCTCTAGCTTCACTAAGTATAGTTTTAGCTACGCTTGCCTCGGAGATCCAGCGCTCCTGGCTGACGCGACTCTGTTTGGGGTAAGAAGAAAAACAGTGGATTCATGGCTTCATTCCTTTCATCGTCCATCCTTTAAACACTCTGCGCTAAAGTTAACCTGTGTTAGCGTTAATGCTAGGCTTGATGAGTTGGTGTGTGTTGGTTATGACCGACCTTTGTGGATGAATAAAGTCAATGGAGTTGAACGGAATGGAGATGAAAGGAATTGAATATAGAGGAGAGCGGCCCACGCTGCTCTGCCGACATCAGCATGCTCCGTGGCTACAGGTGACAGGAACGTCAATAATTTATACAACCACTGCAGTAATTGGGCTCGGGGAGGTAGTAGTAGAGGGAGATTTGCAGGCATAGGGTACAGTGCCAACCTGCTCGGAATGACAAAAATAAAGCATTGTGTTTTGGCCATGAGAGAGTTAGAGGGGGGCGAGGGAGGTTATAGGAGTCAAGTGGGCGGGCTAAACATCAGTAAACGGCATTAAATATGACACACGCTTGATGAATCGATTGATCGACGGACAGGGGTGTTGCGTGGGCAGGAGTTGAAGGGCACTGGCTGAAATGACGGCACTCGTGTAAAATGTCAGCTGGCTTGTTAGAGGAACTGTGTTTACCCGTAATGAGCTCTCATTGGCATTCCAGTGTGTGTGTGTGTGTGTGTGTAAAACATCACATTCATCCGCCAGCCGGTACGTCCTCCCAGGACCTCTGGCTCCCCCTCTTTTCTGCCTTTCTAGGACCTGTTTACGACTGAACAGAAGGTTTGGGTTTTACCGTTAGCTCGCAGAACGTAAAGGAAACTTCATAAACCTGGCCACTGGGACCAATTCACTTTCCAGGATGTGTTTTATGAGGAAATAAGCAAGCTGTTTTTACCAACTGCTGAAGAGATATAAGCATCATGTTAAACATAATCTCCCATAGCCTTCACTTTTGGAGATTACAAAAACACCCAGCGTAGATTTTTATAGAAACACCCACTGATTATCCACTTTATAGGAAATACCAAGCTTGTTCTTCCCCTCACTGTCAAAACACTTATCAATAATGAAGGGCTAGATTTAGAACGATGGCTAACATGAATGGCACATTATTAGGATGGTGATAGAGAGCAGGGGTTTGTAATGAAGTGGATAGAAAATGTACCCGAGTATTTTTGGAAATCAAGTGTCTTAATGGAGAGTTTGTTCTTGTTTTGCTGCAGTAACAGCCTCTGCTCTTCTGGGAAGGCTTTACCCTACATTTTGGAAGCTCTCCGTGGAGATTTGATTGCATTCGGTCATGGAAACTTTACTGAGGTCAGGTACTGATGGTGAAGGACTATTTCTGGATCACAAACAACGATCCAACTAATCCCAAAGGCAGTGGCTGGAGCTCCATCCCTTCTTTGAGAAATTTAAATGCATTAACAGTGCTTTTTGGGGTGTGTTTTTATTGCAGACTGCTGGAGTCGAGATAGTCATGAAATCGCTGAATATTCCAGAGACGGGTGACAGTGTGGTGAGTATATTCACTATCTACATATCTGCCTCAGTTTAGCTCACAGCCCTCTCCTTTAGGATGAATCTACAGGGGTTGGACAATGAAAGTGAAACACCTGGTTTTAGACCACAGTAATTTATTAGTGTGGTGTAGGGCCTCCTTTTGCGGCCAATACAGCGTCAGTTCGTCTTGGGAATGACATATACAAGTCCTGCACAGTGGTCAGAGGGATTTGAAGCCATTCTTCTTGCAGGATAGTGGCCAGGTCTCTACATGATGCTGGTGGAGGAAAACGTTTCCTCACTCGCTCCTCCAAAACACCCCAAAGTGGCTCAATAATATTTAGATCTGGTGACTGTGCAGGCCATGGGAGATGTTCAACTTCACTTTCATGTTCATCAAACCAGTCTTTCACCAGTCTTGCTGTGTGTATTGGTGCATTGTCGTCCTGATACACGGCACCGCCTTCAGGACACAGTGTTTGAACCATTGGATGCACATGGACTTACTGGTGCAGTGTGCAGTTAATGAAGATTGGTCCAATTTAGCCATGACACCTCCCACACTACAATGACAGGTGTTTCAGTTCCATTGTCCAATATGTAAGGTCTGGGCCAATTAAGAGAATTGAAGTTCAACTTTAGGTTTATGCTATAATGCATTTATGAGGTGTATGGCACATTTAAATAGACATATTGAGCATGCAATGAACAGGGAAGGTTTTCTAAGACTACCTGTCTTACATTTACTATCATTTTTGGTGCATTTGGGGATCTAGAGCTCACCAACCCACACACACTCTGAAACTAACCACCCATTTTTCTTTTGTGGGATTCTTAAGTCTGAAATAAATGTAATAAAAGAGCTGTTTTCATTCTGTGCTGCTTCACAGAGTGCAGAGGCTGTACCCAGTGAACGAGGAACGTCCCTGGACGTTTAAAATAGGTCTAAAAGTAGTCTGTCCGTCAAGGACATATTTTAAACGTCAATGGACGTCCAAAATCCATCTTAATAAGTTAGTTAAGTGGTGACCAATCGATAACGTCAGTGGACGTCCAAAACGCGTTTTATACAAGTAATTTATTTCGGGACCAATTAACAACGTCAATGGACGTCCAAAATACGTCTAATAGTCATCTTTTCAATGTCTGTGTTTGAACGTCTTTTCAACTTTCATTTTCAACCTTAAGAGAACGTTGATTAGACGGCAGTCATTACATTATTTCAACGTTGAATCAACGGCTAAATGTTTACTGGGAGTAATTTATTTTGGGACCAGTTAATAACGTCAATGGACGTCCAAAATCCATCTTAATAAGTTAGTTATCAAGTGGTGACCAATCGATAACGTCAGTGGACGTCCAAAATGCGTTTTATACAAGTAATTTATTTCGGGACCAATTAATAACGTCAATGGACGTCCAAAATACGTCTAATAGTCGTCTTTTCAATGTCTGTGTTTGAACGTCTTTTCAACTTTCATTTTCAACCTTAAGAGAACGTTGATTAGACGGCAGTCATTACATTATTTCAACGTTGAATCAACGGCTAAATGTTTACTGGGAGTAATTTATTTTGGGACCAGTTAATAACGTCAATGGACGTCCAAAATCCATCTTAATAAGTTAGTTATCAAGTGGTGACCAATCGATAACGTCAGTGGACGTCCAAAATGCGTTTTATACAAGTAATTTATTTCGGGACCAATTAATAACGTCAATGGACGTCTAATAGTCGTCTTTTCAATGTCTGTGTTTGGACGTCTTTTCAACTTTCATTTTCAACCTTAAGAGAACGTTGATTAGACGGCAGTCATTACGTTATTTCAACGTTGAATCAACAGCTAAATGTTTACTGGGAGTAATTTATTTTGGGACCAATTAATAACGTCAATGGACGTCCAAAATCCATCTTAATAAGTTAGTTATCAAGTGGTGACCAATCGATAACGTCAGTGGACGTCCAAAATGCGTTTTATACAAGTAATTTATTTCGGGATCAATTAATAACGTCAATGGACGTCTAATAGTCGTCTTTTCAATGTCTGTGTTTGGACGTCTTTTCAACTTTCGTTTTCAACCTTAAGAGAACGTTGATTAGACGGCAGTCATTACGTTATTTCAACGTTGAATCAACGGCTAAATGTTTACTGGGTAGAATTTTCCAGCATCCGTATCTGAGCCTCTCCAACGACAGTGCTGTTTCTACGAGAGGCCACAAAGATGTGGTTAAAG
Source organism: Hoplias malabaricus (assembly GCF_029633855.1). Taxonomy (NCBI): domain Eukaryota; kingdom Metazoa; phylum Chordata; class Actinopteri; order Characiformes; family Erythrinidae; genus Hoplias; species Hoplias malabaricus. The sequence goes on along the minus strand of NC_089802.1, from coordinate 74,948,594 downwards.
TAGGGGAACTGTGTTAACTTGTGGCAAAGGTTCATAGTATAGACCCTTTAATTCTCTAAATGACGAATACTCGACACAACATAGATTTACATGTAAAATAATAAACTAGATGAATGCTGCCTCTTTGAAGTGCAAATCAATCAATACATTGGTACAATGGTGGGTTTTTTTCTGTAAATAATACATCAGCTGTTGAGATATTGATTGTGTACCCCTATACTCCCTCAAGTGTCGGTATATTCTGTCCAGTTTTAAAGCTCAGACAGCTGTTCAAATGTCAGTGTTCCTTGCTTTGGCTCTTTCAGGAGCTGTACATCTTTGACTCGGCTGGACGGGAGACATTTGTGGAGGCCTGTGAGAAGACAGTAAGAGAAAATGTTTATGTACCATTCTCTGGTTCCTGAGTTTGATGGATCTAAGCTTTTGATGCCAGCCCCAGTGCAGCAGACCCCTGTAGAATAGTTTTCCTCTTGCTCCAGTGCACCTGATTAAACTCGGGAAAGCTTTAGTAATTAGCCGAGGTGAATCAGATGTGTAAGAGCAGGGGGAAAACACTGAATTGAGTAGGGCAATGGGTCCCAGGAATGTTACCACTAGAAGCACTAATTTAAAATAAATCTCAATGTTAAAGCCAACTGGGGTTTTACTGTAGCTTTTCCGTTTTCAGTGCCTTAATGAATTCTCGAGATCTATTAGTTAATAGCTTTGGTTTCAATTCTCCACATGTAACTGCTGAATATGTGTCCACTGGGGCTGGCTGTCTGGAGGACCACTGACGTGTTTGGCTATATTTAAAAGTTGGACCACATGTACTCAAATGACATGTTTTGCTGGAAATAAATCATTGGGATTTCCTGTACTTAGTGTAAATAATGAGTATTTTCTAATTCTTTTCGCTGTTTTTGATTTCCTGACAAGGGCGGCAAAGTGGTGCAGCAGGTAGTTGTCGCAGTCACACAGCTCCAGGGACCTGGAGGTTGTGGGTTCGATTCCCGCTCCGGGTGACTGTCTGTGAGGAGTGTGGTGTGTTCTCCCTGTGTCTGCGTGGGTTTACTCCGGGTGACTGTCTGTAAGGAGTGTGGTGTGTTCTCCCTGTGTCTGCGTGGGTTTCCTCCGGGTGACTGTCTGTGAGGAGTGTGGTGTGTTCTCCCTGTGTCTGTGTGGGTTTCCTCCGGGTGACTGTCTGTGAGGAGTGTGGTGTGTTCTCCCTGTGTCTGCGTGGGTTTCCTCCGGGTGACTGTCTGTGAGGAGTGTGGTGTGTTCTCCCTGTGTCTGCGTGGGTTTCCTCCGGGTGACTGTCTGTGAGGAGTGTGGTGTGTTCTCCCTGTGTCTGCGTGGGCTTCCTCCGGGTGACTGTCTGTGAGGAGTGTGGTGTGTTCTCCCTGTTTCTGCGTGGGCTTCCTCCGGGTGCTCCCGTTTCCTCCCACGTTCCAAAAACACACATTGGTAGGTGGATTGGTGACTCAAAAGTGTCCGCAGGTGTGAGTGTGTGTGTTGCCCTGTGAAGGACTGGCGCCCCCTCCAGGGTGTGTTCCCAATGATTCCAGGTAGGCTCTGGACACACTGCGACCCTGAACTGGATAAGGGTTACAGACAATGAATGAATGAATGATTTCCTGACAGCAATGATATAATTAATTCTGCAAATTTAAACTAAATGTGCATTAAATTGTGCAAAAGTGTCTTCAAAATATCAATTAACTGAGGCATTAAAAGCTTTGCATACCACTATATTGTATATACTACTATATTATATATTTACCAGGTTTGTGTGTGTGTGTGTTTTTGTATTTGATTGTGTGTTAGTGGGGGCAGCCTTCACTTGTGTGTGTGGTGTTTGATATCAGCAGCTTGGCTTCGTTCCACAGCTGCAGCCGGTGGCTGGAGAGAGTCCGAGCTCGCTGTAGCGGACTGCCTGTACCAGGTGGGTCAATACATTCCGATATTCCGAAAGAACATTTTACTTCAAATACACAGCTGTCATATTTTCACTTTTTCTTGAGCAAAACTAGGCGGTCAAAACATAAATTACTAGTAAACTGGGAATGGGTAGAGCCCTAAACCACAGATGTAGAAAAAGCCTGAACAGAACGTCTAGACACTAAACAGTGGAGAGCAGATTCTGGTGATCCAGCATAATCCTGAAGTGTAGGAATGCTCTGGCTGACCTGGTATTGACAGATCCGGTGTATAAAGGTGTCCTGGTGGGGAATAAATCTGACTTGTCGTCGAGGAGGGAGGTGGAGGCGGCTGAGGCGCAAGACTGGGCACAAAGCCAGGGTCTCCAGTACTACGAGACCTCCGCTGTGAGTGCCCCCTAACCCCAACTACAGTCACTGTTTCATTAACATTCATTAACTCCTGGTCAAATTACATGTTCACATAGTTTCTCAGTGAAAATTACCATGTTGTTATCATGTGAATAGCTGAACTTGTGAATGGGGGGAGGGGGGGGAATCATATGTAGTCTATTATTCAATAACTGCCACTGATATGAATTATATAGTAATATAGTAATAGAGTGTGGGAAAATAACCATGGCCCATGATCAGGGGCTTACAACTGGGCATGTATTTCCAGGAGTTTTGAATTACACTTTCAGACTTTCATTAATATTATTATTACTTCTTTATTAGCTTAGTATTCACTTATGTATTCTCTCTCTCTCTCTCTCTCTCTCTCTTTCTCTCTCTCTCTTTCTCTCTCTCTCTCTCTCCCTCTCTTTCTCTTTCTCTCTCTCTTTCTCTTTCTATCTGTCTCTCTTTCTCTGTCTCTTCCTCTCTCTCTCTCTCTCTCTTTCTTTCTCTCTCTCTCTCTCTCTCTTTCTCTCTTTTTCTCTTTCTCTCTCTCTCTTTCTCTCTCTCTCTCTCTCTTTCTCTCTCTCTCTCTCTCTTTCTCTCTTCCTCTCTCTCTTTCTCTCCCTCTCTTTCTCTTTCTTTCTCTCTCTCTCTCTCTCTCTCTCTCTCTCTCTCTCTCTCTCTCTCTCTCTCTCTCTGTGTATTCAGAAGGACATGGAGAACTGCGACGCCCCCTTCCTGAGTTTAGCCCAAACATTCTACATTCTCTATCAGGATCGAAAGCAGATGATCCAGAACCTTGGCTGATGCTCCACAGTGGTCCACAAATTTCAATTTTCTGCTTCAGGGATGTCCAGTTCTGGTCTTGGACGTCCAATTTGATGATTTCTTGCTCTAACAGACCACTCTATAACTCTCACTGAATATAACCAGATGAGTTGAGGTGTATTTTCAGCAGAAAGACCACCAGCCTTACTGGACTCTTTCCCTCCAAGACCAATCTGGACCAATCTGGACCCAGCTGGTTTATTTCTAATTCGTTTGTGTGAATTTTTCTTTTCTAATACTCCACATGTACGTGCATATTTATTCATTCATTCATTATCTATAACTGCTTTTCCAATTCAGAGTCACGGTGGGTCTGGAGCCTGCCCGGAATCACAGGGCACAAGGCAGGAACACACCCTGGAGGGGGCGCCAGTCATTCACAGGGTGACACACACTCACAGCTATGGACACTTTTGAGTCGCTAATCCATCTACCAACGTGTGTTTTTGGACTGTGGGACGAAACCGGAGCACCCGGAGGAAACCCACGCAGACACAGGGAGAACACACCACACTCCTCACAGACAGTCACCCGGAGGAAACCCACGCAGACACAGGGAGAACACACCACACTCCTCACAGACAGTCACCCGGAGGAAACCCACGCAGACACAGGGAGAACACACCACACTCCTCACAGACAGTCACCCGGAGGAAACCCACGCAGACACAGGGAGAACACACCACACTCCTCACAGACAGTCACCCGGAGCGGGACTCGAACCCCGAACTTCCAGGTCCCTGGAGCTGTTTGACTACGACACCTACCTGCTGCTCCACCGTGCCGCCTCATGCATATATATTCAGATCAATAAAACTCTTCGTACATTTCTACACGTTGAA
>NC_089802.1:74817459-74858548 GCF_029633855.1 Hoplias malabaricus | reverse complement strand
TTCTCTCTCTCTCTCTCTCTCTCTCTCTCTCTCTCTCTCTCTCTCTCTCTCTCTTCTGCTCCCTCTCTCCTCTTTTTTCCTGCATATCCCTCTCCTCCTCTTCTCTCTCCCTCTTTCTCGCTTTGGTTCCAAGGACGGTTTAAAAATAAAGCGTGTCGAGCCCTGTTGGGACGGCAGACATTGGATGAGCGCAGGAGTGACACACTTCTCTGAGAGAGGAGCGAAAGAGGGGAGCAGGGGAGGAGATGTGAGAAGAGGAGAATGGGAGGAGGACAGTGGGGAAAGAAGGAAGGGGTGAGGTGAGGACAGTGAGGCAGTGAGAACGGGGTTATAATAGGATGTAAAAACGGAGAAGTGTATTTAAAAACCCCAGTTTGAGGGGGTTTTAAGGATTTAAGGTCATGGTGCTTAGTGTAAAGGCCCCTGACTCTATGTATCAGTGGATCTGCTTGCTCTAGAGTGATGGAGCCCCATTCGAACCAAGTGTGTGAACACCGTCAAATGTTCACTGCAACGTTCCCGCATCCGGTTACAAAGCCTTCTCAGTAAATCAGAGGCTGTTATTGTGGCAAAGGAGGGGCAGCTCCCTGTGCTCAAGTGTCCACAAACTTATGATCATTTAGTGTTGACAGTGAATACAGGCCACAGTGTGGAGTAAGTGGGAAATGGCTCAGCACTCCCAGGCTGATGAGTTGTGATTATGAATGAGCTCAGTGTCCCGATAGACGAGTCATGTGTGTGTGTGTGTGTGTGTGTGTTGTCACCCTACATGACCTGACGCTGTTTACAGCTCCACTGACACTCACTGTGACTGTGACAATGGTTGGTTTGCGTTAGTGATGTTGTCTGCTGTGTTATATAAGTTTATTTATCACACACACACTGAGCATGAGCATTGATTATAAATAGTAGCGCTGTACGGAGGGTACAGAGTCATAACTGGGCTGACATGGGCTGGGGTAATGGGGCTAATTACGCATATTACATCAACGCAGCACTAGTTATAAATGTTCATGTAATACAAGCACAATATTCATTCATTCATTGTCAGAAAGCGCTGGGTCAGGGTCGCGGTGGGTCCGGAGGCCACCCGGAATGACTGGGTGCAAGGCGGGAACACACCCTGGAGGGGGCGCTAGTACTTCACAGGACGACACACACACTCACACCATACCCAGTAAACAAGGAACGTCACTGGACGTTCAAAATAGGTCTAAAAGTAGTCTGTCCGTCAAGGACATATTTTAAACGTCAATGGACGTCCAAAATCCATCGTAATAAGTTAGTTAAGTGGTGACCAATCGATAACGTCAGTGGACGTCCAAAACACGTTTTATACAAGTCATTTATTTCGGGACCAATTAATAACGTCGATGGACGTCCAAAATACGTCTAAAAGTCGTCTTTTCAATGTCTGTGTTTGAACGTCTTTTCAACTTTCGTTTTCAACCTTAAGAGAACGTTGATTAGACGGCAGTCATTACGTTATTTCAACGTTGAATCAACGGCTAATTGTTTACTGGGTACGGACACTGTGTTCTCCCTGTGTCTGTGTAGGTTTCCCTCAGGTGATATAAACACATTTTTATCCGTAATCCCTTTTTAAATCTGTACAAAGAGTCGGAACCTCCTCGCGACTCTGGTCAATGCTGTCGAACGCTACTCGTTGGATGAGCATCCTGTGCTCTTCTTTATTTACAGCATCAAATAATAGACTCTCCTCTCTTTAAAAAGAGGGGAACACTACTAAGGACTGAGGGAGTTGTAAATAGAAGCTTCCGCTTTGCTTTAGAGGCACTTGTTCCCATTGTGGCCTGCTGCTCGAGTCTGAGTCAGGTTTCTGGACACACCCTCAGTTTGTCATGCGCTTAATTACACTGTCCATGGGAATTCTCCATAAGGCTATGTCTGCCCACGGTGGGTGGGTGGGGGGGGGGGGATGGGGGGGACAGCCATGGCCTAGTTGTTAAAGAAGCAGGTTTGAGGACTGAAAGGTTGCTGGTTCTATCCCTTTGACCGGCTTGAGAATTGGGGGCAGGGGGAGTGAAGGAACAGTGGTGTATCCTCCCTCAACATCCATGGCTGATATCTCATTGACCAAGGTGCCCAACCCCTGCTCCAGGTGTGTGTGTGATCACTGACCCTAGTGTGTGGCATGTTTTGACTGACATGGATCGTTTTAATGTGGAGACACAATGCAGGGGTGTGTCTATAGGTGGGCAGCGGAGGACATTGCCCACCCAGATATTTCTGCTCATCTAGTGAAATAAAAGGACAAACTGAACCCCGCCCCAACCCTGAACTGTTTGTTAGCCCAAACAAATAATACAAATGCCCATCCAAATATGTCATCATAGTAATGCCTGTGGTTGAATTTCATGCAATACAGTCATTCATTCATTATCTGTAAGTTAGTGTGACCAGACGTCCTCTTTTACCCGGACATGTCCTCTTTTTTAGACTTAAAAAAATGTCCGGGCGGAATTTACACAGTATTTCGAGAAGTGTTTCGTTCACAAACTAGTCCCGCCCTCCCCTACTCCGATTGGTTCGCTTGAGTGAGAAGGGAGCGTGGTGAAGTAGCCTAAAATCTTCTGACTGTAGAGCTACCGTTATTGGTTGATAACCTTCTCTGTAAACATTTAATTGGTCAGTCTGCACGTCAGTAGTCCTTGTTTACGTCAGGCAAAGCTCCTGTACCCACCCTCATCTCGAGCAGCTATGACGAAACGGAAATGTAAACGTAAACGTAAATTCCTTAATAAAATTATATTTTTTTGCAAACAAAGGTGTAAAGCACATAAAAGCACACATAGGTTTAGCTAAGCATACAACGGCAGCAAGGAGAGAGAGCTCATCACCCCCCCCCCCAGGCGGGAATACACCCTGGAGGGGGCGCCAGTCCTTCACAGGGCAACATACACACACTTGCACATTCACACACCACACTCCCCACAGACAGTCACCCGGAGGAAACCCACGCAGACACAGGGAGAACACACCACACTCCTCACAGACAGTCACCCGGAGGAAACCCACGCAGACACAGGGGGAACACACCACACTCCTCACAGACAGTCACCCAGAGCGGGAATCGAACTCACAACCTCCAGGTTCCTGCAGCTGTGTGACTGCGACACCTACCTGCTGCACCACCGTGCCACCCTTGTGCAATACAAATAAAACAAAAACAAATAGCATGTATACATTAAAACGAAACACTGGGAAGCACTTTACCCTAAAATTCCAGCTTTAAAATCATTGTGATGCTCCACTGACCTGTGATAGAGAATAGAGCCTCTGTCCGTGCTGCTCTGGGCTCAGAACTGCAGAAACTGCACTATGTAACTTTTGAAGGAGGGTATGAAACCTTCCCCTTCCTCCACCCTCCACCTTGATGTCAGGATAGTGCAAATTTTAATTGCACTTTTTTGAGCTGTAGGGGGAGCCCATGAGCAAAAATACCTGCATGGTGGGAACACACCCTGGGGGGTGCCAGTCCATTGCAGGGCGACACACACTGACACATTCACACCTATGGACACTTTTGAGTAACCACAGAAACCCACGGAAAGGAAACACCAAACTCCTCACAGTGTGTATTTGGAGGAAACCCACACAGACACAGGGAGAACACACAGAACTCCTCACAGACACCACCCCAGGACCCTGAAGGTATGTGACAGTGACACTGCAGGCTGCGCCACCGTGCCACCCTCATTATATTTTATATGGTCATTTATTTCACAGCTAGCACCTTTTGTCCTTTCTTTTTAAAGACCTTACATTAGTAAGGTCAGGAACATCAGTTCAATAGACACCACTCCAACTCTCCCCAAACATTGGATGGTGCTCCATCTCTCCAGAAAACAGAGGTCTGCTTCAGGGTCCAGTGTTGGTGTTAAAATCCCTATTTTATGCAAGTTACTAAGACTCTATGTCCAAGCCAAGAAGCAGTTGAACCAGCTTTATTTATAAGAGTGTGGGCTGCTCCGAGACGCTTGGTAGGATCAAGCGTCTCCGCCGCTTTCTGCTTTCAGAATCTCACCCTTTTGCCATTATCCCTGACCCTCTTCTGTCCTTCATCACTTTCTCTTTCTGTCTGTCTGTCCGTCTCTCTCTCTCTCTCTCTCTCTCTCTCTCTCTCTGTCTCTCCCTCTCTTCTCTGCACACAGGCAATGGGAACAGAGGGAGAATCAATATGTTTTCAATTTGCAGCAGCGACTCGCTCCCCCGCATTCTAATAAGGGCTGTGTATGCGTGAGAGAGAGAGAGAGAGAGAGAGAGAGAGAGAGAGAGAGAGAGTGGTATTATGATGTTTATCTTCTCAGTAATTTCCAGGAATCATCTGGTCGACTGACACATCGTCAAAGTAAAAATCTTTTAAAAAAAAAATGTTGTTGTTTCCATTGCTCACAACACTGCCATCATCTCATCTTTTCCGACGCTCACACATCTGAGAAAACCCCTGCCTAAAGCATTTAGAGAGCTCTCGACACGCTGGATTTACTTCAAGAATTTCACATGCAACACTGCACTGGAAAGGTGCTGTTACACTGGAGCACGCACTCTCCGCACGGATGATGTTTTAACAGTTATAAGCTGATCATCATTACACACACTTGATCAGAGAGAGGAAGGAGGCAAACCTAACTCCTCTGAGCTAGACTCTTAGTGTGGGTCAGAAACGGAAAGAGAGAAAATCAGCTCCGCATGATAATAAAGATTTTTTATAAAACAGTTGTAGTACACTAGCGATAAGCTAACTGCAATTCACATGAACATTTGTTGGTGGTGGTTAGACGCCACATAAAAACATACACTCATCTGCACATGAGTCTGTTGGGGTAATGTCACTATGTTAAGTGCCAAGCTTAGCGCCTGCTAATACACATTAGCATGTGCCTATATCATTCGGCCATGCACTGTGTGTAGTGCTATGTGCTAGTGGTGTCAGAAACTGGGTAATATGCTGTGTTCCATTTACCTACCTGTTGGAGTTGGGAATGACATCAAACGTTTTCAAGTTAAACATTCAGAAAACCTCATACCTTAGGTTTTCATTGCTAACTTGTTTCCACTTAGCATTGTTAGCGATACCGCTTGATCACAGAGCACATGGAAACATTCCCACACAGCAGTGGGACAGTGTGTACGGCTGATTAAATGACACACAGATAGATAGAAGTGCTAATAAACTGTTACTACTGCTTTTACACACTGTGGATATGCAGGCAGCCATTTTGGATTCTCAACTTGTGGCTACCTGACTTTCTGAGTAGGAAATCCGACTTGTGGATGCATTGGAGTTGAAATATCCTACTTGGAACACTGAAAATCTGACAAAAGAGCAGCAATACTATGTACCGCACTGAAAATTCAGCCGATGAAATAGTATTTCCGAGGGGAAACTCTGAATTCTAGAGCATTCTAGAAACTCTGAATTGTAGAGAAAATGGCAACCTTGACCAAATGAGTAGCATTCGGACCTTGGCTTTTTGTATGTAGAGGTTTGTTCTTCTGACATGTCCTAATTAAGTGACACCAGGGAGGAAATTTTAATTGGACAGTTAGATTCCCTTGGGACAACCAGTTGTACTGTAGAATCATTGGTTTAAAGTAACACTATGTAGTATTTTTATGTCAAATCTACAGCTTCAAAATCACGGTGATCCTTGACTGACCTGTAATAGTGAGAATAGGGCCTCTGTCCTTGCTACATTGGACTCATCACTGCAGAAACTGCACTATGTAACTTTTAGAAGAGGGTAGGAAACCCCCACGCTTGATTTCACAGAAAAAAATGTGAAATTGAACTACACTCTTCAGCTATAGGGGGAGCCCTGGAGCAAAATACCAAATCTCACCTAGAGTTACTTTAAACACTGTAGTGCACAGTTTATTAATGCTCAAATAGAGATGTGCTCTTTACTGCAGTGCTTACTTTCTTAATAACGATGTTAAAGATAAATAATGCATGAGAATATTTGATAAACAAATCGAGGAATATGTATATTATATTTCTGATGTGACAATGCTAACGTGTGTGTATAGGTGCTGTTACTGTTGTGTGTGTGTGTTTGTTGGCAGTGACGACGGTGGGATGCCGACACCAGCGGACAGCAGCAGGGAACCATACAGATGTGCTGACTGCTCAGTTTCCATGGGAACCACCCCTTCCCCCTCATCCTCCACCCTCTCACTCGCTCTTCATCCTTACAGCATCAGTGAAAGCCTTACTCGCTTTCACTTGTGTCTTTGTGTGTGTGTGTGTGTGTGTGTTCCTCATCACTCAACTTTCCTCCTTATCCGTAGTGTGTGTGTGTGTGTGCCTGCTTAACCATTAAACATGCCTGCCGGTCCTCCATGCGAGCTATAAAATGGCAGAATTTACTGGGTGTGTGCACCATTGTCTGTGTTTTATGAGCCATGCAGGACTGTGTCCACATAGAAGTGCAAAAGCATCAGTCAGTACCCATCAGCACGGATACATACAGGTATTAGTACATGTCCATATAAGGAGACGTTACAACCATACAGCATCTCTACAGGATGGTCTCAGAACCTTACATCACACACTCATGCCCTGGTTTACCGAGGGATTCAAAGTGGTGCTTGGTTGTGTGAGAGTTCCTAAGGATGGGGGGCATTCATCATGTATTTAATCAAAGACGAAAGCAAGTAGAGAGAGGGGGGAGGGTTGAGGAAAGAGGGAGGGAGAAGGAGAGAGAGAGAGGGATGAAAAAGAAAAGATAGGACAGATGAAAGTGAGAAGAGCAAGAAGTGAGAGGGAGGCACAGGAGAGAAAGGAGGAGAAAGGGGAGAGATAAAACAGACGGAACAATAGAGAAGATAAATGTGGTAAAGGTGAGTTAGAAGAGAGATTAGGACAACACTACTGTAGAGATGAAAGGATTGCTTCTACATTTCTAAACAGTGGAACATCGCTGTGAGTATTTGGTGGCATCCAGCTCAGTTGTAAAGGTATAGGATGGAGCTCCATCATTCCAGAAAAGTACAGCCCATTGCTGAGGAGCTATATCCCTCTAGCACTCATTTATAATACTATGGATGGAATTAAACACCCCTGTCAGTAGAGAGGACACCTTAAAGTAGCTGTAATAGTATTGTGCACACGAGACCCAATCAGCCCCCTTGATTTCACCCCACTTTACTAGCATTCTAGTGACCAACCCATCGTCCAGGGCCGAATCGCCCTCTTCCTCTACTTGTTTTCTTCTTCTGGCTCTCTCCGCAGCCCTCCCCCTCCCCCCCACGCTGGACTCTGGGCCTGATCAGTATGCTGGGAGCGCTCTGTCTGCCTCTTCGCTTTATTGAACTATTTTTAACCTGCTCCCTCCTTAACCTTGACCAGTGATTGAGAGATGGGGACGGCAAGGAAAGAGAGAGAGAAGAAGAGAGGGACAGAAAGAGGGAGGGAATGTAAAGGAGGGATGTGACTGATGATATTAAAGCAGAGGAATAAAGGTGGCACATGAATAAAAGATGAGAGAGAGAGAGTGGGAATGCCTGGAGGAAGCCAATACCACCTCATAGCTGCACCATTACCATACGTTATAATCAGCCTCTGGGCTATTTAAGGTGGTTATAACATGTTACACACCCTCTACAGAGACAATACAGTTCATATAAACACCTGATGTCACATATTGTGGATATCATTTGATTAAATTTCAATTAGATATAAAACCTTTATGTTGTTCACTGTGCTTTTATGAGACATGGTGCTTTATAACACAGCTCCAAAGTTCAGTCTTAGAAGTTGGGTACCACTTCTCGTTTCATGATTCAGTTTAGATCAGACCAGAAAACTCTTTTTTGTCTGTTTCCTTTTCCTCAGTCAGTTCTTCCTGTACGCACCTCATCCTTTAAAACCCAGCTTGTTGTATTTGACCGAAACGAAATGATGTCTTTTAAGATTTGAAGTGAGTGGATGTCTCTCTCAACAACGAAAGCTTTAGAGACATTCTCTGTTTCAGCAGTTGTCTTCTAAACCTTGCACGGTACCCAAGTGTTTGATTTTCGCTGTGCACATACTAAACCTTTTTTCATTCATTATCTGTAACCCTTATCCAGTTCAGGGTCGCGGTGGGTCCAGAGCCTACCTGGAATCATTGGGCGCAAGGCGGGAATACACCCTGGAGGGGGCGCCAGTCCTTCACAGGGGAACACACACACTCACACCTATGGACACACTTGAGTCGCCAATCCACCTACCAACGTGTGTTTTTGGACTGTGGGAGGAAACCCACACAGAGAGAACACACCACATTCCTCACAGTCACCTGGAGGAAACCCACGCAGACACAGAGAGAACACACCACACTCCTCACAGACAGTCACCCGGAGGAAACCCACGCAGACACAGAGAGAACACACCACACTCCTCACAGACAGTCACCCGGAGCGGGAATCGAACCCACAACCTCCAGGCCCCTGGAGCTGTGTGACTGCGACACCTACCTGCTGCACCACCGTGCCACCCTAAACCTTTATTCTTTATTTTAATCGTCACACTCTACTAATTCTATATAACTTCACTTTTCACATTTGAGATGTACATGAGAAAAGAATCTGAATGCTGCTGAGGTCAGTGTGTGTAGTAACTTGTTTGAATGCCAGTCTTGATGGAAGCAGGGGAAAAAAAAACAAAAACAAGTGGCTTTATGGAACACAAAATGGCGGATTTGATTTTAAATGTACAATTTCCACTGATAACTTTCATTTATTGCACTTTCTAAATTAGAAATTATATTAACCAGAGTGTTAGGCTGATTTGTGCGTGATTGATTGAATAGATGAGTGGCAGAATATATTACTGCTTCACAATTTTATTGGCATCTGAAATGCTAACAAAAAAGGTGCTAATGATTAAAACCCCCTACGCATAGCTTTCACCTTTACACTCATTCAAAACTAGCCAAACACTGCCCTCGTGTGGGCGGCCTGGGTACTGACAAAATGTCTTGAAATGCGTACAATTCATAATCAATTTTCAATAATATCCTGGTCAATGACTTTAAAAGTGAACAAAATCTACACGCCAAAGGTTTCCTTACATCAATAAAAGAACAAGTCAGACACAATATTGCTCATTCTTTTATTAAGCTTTATCCTTGTGTGTGATGGAAAGAGGTGAGAGCAACAAAACGCTGACTCATTTGGTCTCATATTCCTCAGTTGAGTTCATCCAGCTCCTTAATTCTCTTCGTCTGAGAGAAGACAGAACAAAAATCAGAAGAAATGAAACGTTTTAGGCGTCTTCTTTCAAGTACAGACAAAAAACACAACACACAAAAAGAGGCCACAGACCGCTTTCCAAAAGGGGAATGATTTTGATTCTAGTGATTTGACTTAAGAACATTCCCGAGTTCAGAAGCTGGGAACGGCGATCGTTTTACACAAGTACGAGACTTTCAGAATGTTTCAGCTCATACTACCTTCGTCATCTTCATCCTCATCCTCCTCTTCCTCATCCTCGTCTTCATCAGAACTGAAGGTTCCATCAGGGAGGCTGTAGATGCGGATCACTTGCTGTGAACAGAGTAAACAAGCAATATGCGAAAGTGCATCTAATGATAATAACAGTTAGTCTTTATACACAGTGTTCCATTGGCATTGGGTCTGCATTCAAGTTGTGCTTTCTCACCTTGTTGGGGTCTTTGAGGATAAGGTACTTGCCCTCATCCAGTTTGCGGCAGATGTCTATGACGCAGCGCAGGATGCCCCAGGCGTTCTCCATGCTTAGGTTGATCTGACTGGCGAATTCATTGGGCTTGAACTGCTGCGTGCCCAGGATGACATGTCGCGCAGAGTCCTTCACGTGGTAGCGGGACACGTAACTGAAACACAAGAACAGCGACTCAAAAGCAGGATCTCGACAGCTTTTTTCCTCGACTGTACTGCGGTTATAACCCTTACGTACAGCTAGCAAGCATGTGGTCGTAAACCTGCAGGGTTTTGTGACAGACCATCTGCTGGGTGAGAAAGCAGATTGTAAATGTAACAACCATTATTTACAAGGTCCGGTAAAGGCACTGGATTAAAACAAGGGTGACGAAAGCATTTTCATGGTTCAATATATGCCTTACACCACATTTTAGGATGCTGTCTATCTTCTTTTCAACTAAACAAACAACTCATCCTCACGTATAACACCTTTACCATAACGTTTATACATTTTACATATGCTTTAGATGGAAATATACCTCGTAACTCAGGAGCTGATTGATACGCAAGCATTATATGAATTACTATTTTAACAAGTGCTTTAATTAACATGTCGACATGCGGGTGTTGGTTCTCACCCCAGTTTGAGATACTCAGAGCCGGCCAGAAGGGCACAGCAGGTCCAGCGTGCCAGTTTGTAACTGTTATTCTTCAGCTCTGTGGCCAACACAGCTCCCCTCTGGGAATCCAGCTTCTGACGCCAATCCACTCCGTTACAGTGCTGCGAAAACACGATAATTAACTCCACTGAACAGTTTTTAAACGTGGCCCCACACTCAGTAACAGACGAAAGTGAGGAAAGTGTGTTTTTTTAAAACACACACTTTGTTGTTTCCGTATCTCACCCGTGAGTCCCATTCATTGAGTGCTTTGATGTTGATAAAGGACAGCTCTCCGTTCGCTCCGGTCATAACGCCGTCGTGTTCACAGCGCACAATCAAATCAATATCCTCCCCGAGCTTCCACCGCCGGTACCTACAAACACGCACACACAGTCAATATCTTTGATACAGTACACTGCCAGTGTACTACAGCAAACAGCACGGCTTGTCCTGCTTCCAAAAATATAAAAACGATCACGATGGGATGATCACTGACCACAGAACAGACGTTCCTAAATGTACCCAGCCTCCCCCACCTCCCACCACCAGTGTTTTTAAAAAAATAAAAGAAATTCAGAGCAACAACGAGAGTTATTGGCAGTTTCTTTGACAACACATTCCTTATTAACGCTTACCTGTAGGCTACAGATGCAACCTCACTCTTATCCATATCTTCCTCCACAAATGGATTTGGGTTGGGGAATTTATGCCTGTCTCCTCCCTGCATTTAAAATTTAAAATCAATGAACTTTTCAATGCCCTCTGCTCTACTTTAGGTGAGAGCTATTTACGCAATACTCCATTGTACACAGCTCAAAAAAACACGGGATAGCGTTGTGGTACAATACCATGCGCAGACACTGCTGGCTGAAGTTATGGTTGATGTACGTGGCCTCCATGGCCAGGTTCCGAGGCGAGTTTAAGGAGTTCCCCTCGTCCTGGGGAGGCTCGTTTGCCGTCTCGCTGACGGTCAACAGATCTGAAAGGAATGGAGAGAAATTGGCTCATACACATTCGCTACAATTAACCGTAAGTTGGATTTACATGGGCTGTGTTTAACAGGAGACATACCGAAGTCAGAACTGTCTCTCTTATCAAAGAAGAGCTTGTTTCCAACCCTCTGCACGATAATGTCCCAGGAGTTCACGGAGCGTGTACAACACATCAGTGTCGCCAGGATGGCATCGGTGGCAAAGACGTTACCTTGAGTCTTAGCCAGCTAAAGTGGGAGAGGAGGGGAGAGAGAAAGGCTTTTGACTGACAGTGATCTCAATTATTTGAGTGGTCAAGTATCGTTAAATCATAACTGCACCATCGTGTAATTTTTAAAACACCCAAACACCACTGTGAGACCAGCCTTAAACAAACCAGGCGGCCTACTTCCTTTAATAATACCTTGCGGATGACTGGGTCATCAGTGGTGGTGACGGTGTGGAAGATCCTCTTAATGCTCTTCAGCTGTTTCTCATTGCGGGTGGTGATGCGATCAAACGCTTTGTCGTAATACTCAAGCGCACCACAGCACTCGCTGAGAAAAGAAAAGAGATTTAAATAAACTTTTAAACAGAATCCGCTCCAAGCTTTCAGAGCCGACCATTTTAACCCCCCCCCCCCCCCAATGATAACAGGCCAGGTCCGGAAGGGTCAGAGAGCAGAGCTTACATATCTAGAGGATCAGCCACATCCATGTATCTCATCTTCATGAGTCGAGGGAAATCCATCTCTTCCTTCACCTCCCAATCACTGCGGACCTCCACCGATGAGTCCCTGGGCTTCAGCTGAGCCTTAGAAAAGTCAACAAGTAAGACTTAACACTCAGTAATTATCATAATAACATTAACAGGCATTCCTGCTGAACACCTATAAATACTGTGTCATACCAAATAACGGTAATGACCACTAAAACATTCAAAGACTAAAAGCAGGAAGATTGTAGTCTCCTGAACGCACCTGTGATTTCTGGTCCCACTTCTGGCGAACTCCAAACTGCTTTTGGAACTTCTTCTGCAGACGCATGCGATCCCTCTCCTTCTGCTTGGCGCTCTTGGGGAGAGTCTGCATGTTAAACTGCGTCAGGTTCCTGCGGTCCTTATCCCGCCGCAGGTTCCTCTGCAAATCCACAACAGGCACTTTGTCAGAACATCCACAAGACAGGTTCCTTTCCATGTCTTGAGTTTAACGCTCCATTACAGGGCTGCGCAATATTAGAGGCTGATATTTGTTTTTGCTGTGATATACGTTGTTAATAAAATATTACTCACAAATTTGTTGTGATAACTGTTTATCTAATACTGAAATATAATAAACGATATCGGGCTGATGGGGCGGCACGGTGGTGTCGCAGTCACACAGCTCCCGGGTCCTGACGGTCGTGGGTTTGATTCCCGCTCCGGGTGACTGTCTGTGAGGAGTGTGGTGCGTTTTCCCTGTGTCTGTGTTCGTTTCCTCTGGGAGACTGTCTGTGAGGAGTGTGGTGTGTTATCTCTGTGTCTGTGTGAGTTTCCTCCGGGTGACTGTCTGTGAGGAGTGTGGTGTGTTCTCTCTGTGTCTGC
Organism: Hoplias malabaricus; assembly: GCF_029633855.1. Taxonomy (NCBI): domain Eukaryota; kingdom Metazoa; phylum Chordata; class Actinopteri; order Characiformes; family Erythrinidae; genus Hoplias; species Hoplias malabaricus. Next base: position 74,845,644 of record NC_089802.1, on the reverse strand, counting down.
GTGGGTTTCCTCCGGGTGACTGTCTGTGAGGAGTGTGGTGTGTTCTCTCTGTGTCTGTGTGAGTTTCCTCCGGGTGACTGTCTGTGAGGAGTGTGGTGTGTTCTCCCTGTGTCTGCGTGGGTTTCTCTCGGGTGACTGTCTGTGAGGAGTGTGGTGTGTTCTCTCTGTGTCTGCGTGGGTTTCCTCCGGGTGACTGTCTGTGAGGAGTGTGGTGTGTTCTCTCTGTGTCTGCGTGGGTTTCCTCCGGGCGACTGTCTGTGAGGAGTGTGGTGTATTCTCCCTGTGTCTGCATGTGCTTCTCGCTCTCTGCTTTTCTTGTCTTTTCTGTCAGAATTCTTTGGCATTTTCTCCACACACTGACCCCCCACCCGCTTCCTCGTCTGCTCTGTTCAGGCTGTAGAACACAGCCAGCAGATTCCTCACTTTCCACAGAAGCTGATGGAAATACTTCACCTGACACTGCACATCCTATGATGTGACTATTGGCTATACACACATTGTGATGACAACGCTGAAACCATACCTTGTACAGCCCTATTATTATATAGATGTGTTTGCAAAGGACACGCTGTGTACCTGAGCGAAGCGCATGCGGTTCCTCTGGTAGGCAGTTTTCTGAGTTTTGGCCGTATCCACAAGCTGGAAACTAGTTTCATCTTCTTCATGGAAGTAAGCATACTGGCTGCCCCCTCCAAACTGAGAAGAGTATTTATCTTATAGGAAAAAACAAAGTATGAGACATGGAACTACATCAAAAATATGTGTTAAATATCTTCATGACTTTAAAGACTTACTTGTGTATCTTTTATCTTGGTAGGTTGCTCCAGTCCAATCTGCCACCTATGAACACAAAGAGGGAAGAGAGTTTACAAGATATATTTAAAACAATGTGATTTTTGTTAGAATTGTGATAGCCTGGTGTCTTTCTAGACCTTCTTCATATACAGCTGGTGAACCAAATTTTATAAAACAGAACCCGACCCAGGGTGTGCAACTTATGGAATAGCAACATGGCAAATGATAATTTGGAATAAACTGCAAAGACAGAACACCACAGACGTACCTACTTTAGTAAGACCTTACCTTGCCCAGACGATCTCCTTTACTGAAAGGCTGGTACGGCATGTCCTTGAACTTTTCCGGCACGGCACATGGACCCCATCCTGAGGGGTTATCCTGAATCACTGGGGCCAGGAACTTCGCCATGGTTCTAAGCTCAACACATAGACATCTTGTGATGAGTAAGATCAATATGTCAAACTCGGTAACAGAACATTTCTAAGCCTTTTGTAGCAGGCACACAGGAGACTTACCTACACTCTAATGTCCAAATGTTTGTAGATAACTGCTTAGATAACGTCTTTAAAATGTTACCACTGAGTGTGTGCCTTTTATTAATAGGCCATACACCAGATGTTGAAAAACTGCTGAGAGGATATGAGAGAACTGGGGAGGTCATTTGTTGTTAAATGATTGAATCTACTTCAACAAATGCCTCTACGTTTCAACGACCACAGCTCCACATGCTTGCTAATTTTATGGGGCTTTACAGTAATTAGAAACAGTGTTTTCAAACTTTTGGACATTTAGTGCATTTCTGGTATTGAGATATAACCAGCGAGCTCCTGTCTGGTTTATAGGGGGCTCAGACTAAGCTCAGCACTGCTTTCTTCAAATGAGTGCGCATTTTACGGCACCTCAGCTTGCGCAGTGGACTAGTCATCACTGACCACCAGGTATAACATGGAGCAAGAACTGGACATCACTGAAACTGGACATATTTATGGACTACTAACTGTGGCCCTGACTTCCACTATTATTTTCTGCTTTTAGGGAATTCTGAATCCTTTCAATAGAAATGTAAAAATGTAACACAACATTGGTTTTTCCCCAGGATCTGAATACAGAGCCCTGCTGATGACATCCGGTCAAAAATAAATTAAGGTGTACACACGACTTAATAATGCTGGGTAATGGAGTGTCTTTACTTAGTCGCGTCAACGAATTAATTTATTTGAAAGTGTTGTCACCAACAGGGATCCGTATTTTATTCATTTTATTATTAATTTTAATTGCTGTTCATTACAAGAAAACGAACAGGGGATGACTGGCCTCTGATTCATTCACAAGATAAAACACCCGCTACTTTCACACCCCTTGGTTTTTAAAACTACCCGCCGGGGATAGAGCTCTTACATCTCCGAAATCTCACAACTATACCACTAAACGGAGATTATATATATTTACATTTAACGCAATGTAGCTGATTTGATAAGCTTTCAGTCATTAGCCGCAGTGACAGAGACGTCTACGCGCTAACGGGGCTAATGCTATTTGGGAGAAATATACACCCCAAAACACGAGGAATTTCCTCAATATTCCCTCACAACAATAGATGACTACCAATACTCATAGTAACGATTACAGACTTTAAAACACAATGGACCAAAAAGCCGATGTTTTAAGATAACTTCAAATCTACCTTTTCTACCCAGCGCGGCTCCTCCGGCCTCAGTCCCAGCTAAACGGAAGAGAGTCTCAACCTACTGGCGCACATCATATAATAAAAGTCTTAATTATTTTCATACTTATTTATTAAATATAAAATAAATAAATATATTTATATAAATAAATATTTGTGAGGATATCGGTGATTGTGTACGTAATAAAATTTAAATTAATAAACGAATAAATACAATTGAGTACAGGACTTCTTTTTGTGGGGAAACAAGTGTCATGCGCAGTGGCGCTGAGCTGCCCGCCTGGAGAAGGAGGTAAGAGAAGTACATGGAAATAATGCCCCGTTTTCACACATTTCTGCTTAAAATAACTAACACTGGCTTGAAATATCGGTCACTGACAGATGACGTTTCACGGACGAGAAGTTTGTTGTCGCCATTTTGCTGTCTACCCAGGCCAAGGCTACTGACACTATTAAACTCGGAGCATTTTCTTTTCGTTTGCTTGTACTGAAGTTTAAACTATTTTGCTTAATCCTTCGGGTTGTAAAGAAATAATACACGAAGTAGTACCACAAAAATCAGATATTGAACACAATTAATTTTTAGTTGAAGTTTTTTAAATAAAGTTTTCACACCCTGAGTTTACGCCTAGACCACAAATCATACACAGCTGACTCTAAATCTAGGCTTAATCCATATGTAGCCCTCTATCTCAAGTGAATGAATTCCAGTGAGTGGAGGTGGTGTACACAGGTCTAGTGTGTTGTTAGCATTTGCTTCATACTTGCATGTTGCTTGCACAGGAATGCAGTTTGGACTGCCACCTGCAGACACCGTGCAAGGAAGACTCATAAAAGCTTTCTTGGTGGTGAGTGTGTTCCTAAAAATTCAACATGGCAGTAATTTCAGTAATGTTAGTTAACTGCATGACATCCTATAGAAGACCTCAAGGCGAGGTGATGCTCTAAAGCTGCGGTGACCAAGATTTGTTTGCCTTGGAGGGGCACAATGACATGTTTATGGTGGGCCAAGGGGCAGAAATGAAAATTCAAGTTATAGGTAAATTAATATGTTGCTTTCAGAACAAAACGTGTTATCACTAAAATGAAAGCTTCACTGAAGAGGGAACACAGTCTTGTAACGAAGGTTAATGTAATTGTGAAAGAATAGGGGACCGTTTCTATTTTCCTGTTCACTATACAGTGTGAACATAAATGCAAAATGTAAACCATAATTTCATGGTATCCCAGTAAACATTTAGCCGTTGATTCAACGTTGAAATAACGTAATGACTGCCGTCTAATCAACGTTCTCTTAAGCTTGAAAATGAAAGTTGAAAAGACGTCCAAACACAGACATTGAAAAGACGACTATTAGACGTATTTTGGACGTCCATCGACGTTATTAATTCGTCCCGAAATAAATTACTTGTATAAAACGCGTTTTGGACGTCCACTGACGTTATCGATTGGTCACCACTTAACTAACTTATTAAGATGGATTTTGGACGTCCATTGACGTTTAAAATATGTCCTTGACGGACAGACTACTTTTAGACCTATTTTGAACGTCCAGGGACGTTCCTTGTTTACTGGGATGCTACTTGCTACAGCATTTGATGTACTATAGGAAACACTATTTACAGCTCGGATACCTGTGTGTTTTCTCAGACAGTTTTCTTGAGTGTGTTGATGCTCCCGTTGCTGAGGACTGTGGGATTGCGAGCGTTCTCCATGGCAAGTGAAGGATATTCCTCCGGTACTCACTCTGCAGCCTTCGTCACCTGCCCGAATGACACAGTGGGCAAAGAGCTGGCCAGGTACAGACCTCCTGCAGCACTGTGAAGACTCATATAGAGTTGTGGTCCCAAAATAATTGTGATAAGAAGTGTTATTGTCTATTTAAGACTATTTTTATATTGAGAATATTCTGACACTGGAACTTAAATGTTAAAACACTTAAATATCCAAATATATAAAACATATATAAAATAAAACCCCAGTTTTCAGGCTAATTATGATAACAGAGACATCAGTGAAAACCTGAGAACAGAACAGTGCAACTGGCTAAAACATTGGTGATGTTACATTCAGTGGGCCGTACTGAGGTCAGCAAAACTTACAGATGAAATGCGCATATATCGTACGATAAGTCGATTTATATAATTATCGCGACAGGTCTGTAGAGTTGTTTGGAAGTGCATGCTGTGTTTAAACAGTTCAATTGTCTGATGTGTTGTTGCAGAGGAATTGTGGAGAGGAAGTTGGCAGCCTGTGTCAATATATTGCCCCAAATCACTTCAGTGTGAGTAACTCAAGCAGCACGGCCATGACAAACAGTGCAGTGTGTTCCTGCCCCTCACTTTACGTGTGTTGGACAGTGAGAAAATAGAGAGTATATTTAATGTCGTTTAGTTTAAATAGTGAAGCTTCTTGTGGTTTTCTGTGTCTTTAAAGATATACATGGCAAGGGAAGATCGAGGAAGACAATGAGGTGTTGCTGGTGAGTTATTTCACCTAAAGGACATTTAATAAACATAGTAACTCGATGAATCTGTTCACATATGAAAATGAGTTTCTGTATTTATTTCAGATGATTAAGACGAGAACTACAAAGATCCCCGCTCTTGCTGAATATGTTAGGTAAGCCCAACAAGCACTCATTGAATTTACCTGTAGAAAGATGTTTACTTTTACCCAGGTGTGTAATTTGGAAAATAATCATTCATTCATTCATTCATTCATTATCAGTAACCGCTTATCTAATTCAAGGTCGCGGTAGGTTCAGAGCCTACATGCAGTCATTGAGCGCAAGGCGGGAATACACCCTGGAGGGGGCGCCAGTCCTTCACAGGGCAACACAGACACACTCATTCCTCACAGACAGTCACCCGGAGGAAACCCCCACGGACACAGGGAGAACACACCACACTCTTCACAGACAGTCACCCGGAGGAAACCCACGCAGACACAGAGAGAACACACCACACTCCTCACAGACAGTCACCCGGAGGAAACCCACGCAGACACAGGGAGAACACACCACACTCCTCACAGACAGTCACCTGGAGGAAACCCACGCAGACACAGAGAGAACACACCACACTCCTCACAGACAGTGACCTGGAGGAAACACACGCAGACACAGAGAGAACACACCACACTCCTCACAGACAGTCACCCGGAGGAAACCCACGCAGACACAGGGAGAACACACCACACTCCTCACAGACAGTCACCCGGAGGAAACCCGCGCAGACACAGAGAGAACACACCACACTCCTCACAGACAGTCACCCGGAGGAAACCCGCGCAGACACAGAGAGAACACACCACACTCCTCACAGACAGTCACCCGGAGGAAACCCACGCAGACACAGGGAGAACACACCACACTCCTCACAGACAGTCACCTGGAGGAAACCCACGCAGACACAGAGAGAACACACCACACTCCTCACAGACAGTGACCCGGAGGAAACACACGCAGACACAGAGAACACACCACACTCCTCACAGACAGTTACCTGGAGGAAACCCACGCAGACACAGAGAGAACACACCACACTCCTCACAGACAGTCACCCGGAGGAAGCAGACGCAGAGAGAACACACCACACTCCTCACAGACAGTTACCTGGAGGAAACCCACGCAGACACAGAGAGAACACACCACACTCCTCACAGACAGTCACCCGGAGGAAACACACGCAGACACAGAGAGAACACACCACACTCCTCACAGACAGTCACCTGGAGGAAACCCACGCAGACACAGGGAGAACACGCCGCACTCCTCACAGACAGTCACCCGGAGGACACCCACGCAGACACAGAGAGAACACACCACACTCCTCACAGACAGTCACCCGGAGGAAACCCACGCAGACACAGGGAGAACACACCACACTCCTCACAGACAGTCACCTGGAGGAAACCCACGCAGACACAGAGAGAACACACCACACTCTTCACAGACAGTCACCCGGAGGAAACCCACGCAGACACAGAGAGAACACACCACACTCCTCACAGACAGTCACCCGGAGGAAACCCACGCAGACACAGGGAGAACACACCACACTCCTCACAGACAGTCACCCGGAGGAAACCCGCGCAGACACAGAGAGAACACACCACACTCCTCACAGACAGTCACCCGGAGGAAACCCGCGCAGACACAGAGAGAACACACCACACTCCTCACAGACAGTGACCCGGAGGAAACACACGCAGACACAGAGAACACACCACACTCCTCACAGACAGTCACCCGGAGGAAACCCACGCAGACACAGAGAGAACACACCACACTCCTCACAGACAGTCACCTGGAGGAAACCCACGCAGACACAGAGAGAACACACCACACTCCTCACAGACAGTCACCCGGAGGAAACACACGCAGACACAGAGAGAACACACCACACTCCTCACAGACAGTCACCTGGAGGAAACCCACGCAGACACAGGGAGAACACGCCGCACTCCTCACAGACAGTCACCCGGAGGACACCCACGCAGACACAGAGAGAACACACCACACTCCTCACAGACAGTCACCCGGAGGAAACCCACGCAGACACAGGGAGAACACACCGCACTCCTCACGGATAGTCACCCGGAGGAAACCCACGCAGACACAGAGAGAACACAACACACTCCACACAGACACAGAGAGAACACAACACACTCCACACAGACACAGAGAGAACACAACACACTCCACACAGACACAGAGAGAACACAACACACTCCACACAGACACAGAGAGAACACAACACACTCCACACAGACACAGAGAGAACACACCACACTCCACACAGACACAGAGAGAACACACCACACTCCACACAGACACAGAGAGAACACACCACACTCCACACAGACACAGGGAGAACACACCACACTCCTCACAGACAGTCACCCGGGGGAAACCCACACAGACACAGAGAGAACACAACACACTCCACACAGACACAGAGAGAACACAACACACTCCACACAGACACAGAGAGAACACAACACACTCCACACAGACACAGAGAGAACACAACACACCCCACACAGACACAGAGAGAACACACCACACCCCACACAGACACAGAGAGAACACACCACACTCCACACAGACACAGGGAGAACACACCACACTCCTCACAGACAGTCACCCGGAGGAAACCCACGCAGACACAGAGAGAACACAACACACTCCACACAGACACAGAGAGAACACACCACACTCCACACAGACACAGAGAGAACACAACACACTCCACACAGACACAGAGAGAACACAACACACTCCACACAGACACAGAGAGAACACACCACACTCCACACAGACACAGAGAGAACACACCACACTCCACACAGACACAGAGAGAACACACCACACTCCACACAGACACAGAGAGAACACAACACACTCCACACAGACACAGAGAGAACACAACACACTCCACACAGACACAGAGAGAACACAACACACTCCACACAGACACAGAGAGAACACAACACACTCCACACAGACACAGAGAGAACACAACACACTCCACACAGACACAGAGAGAACACACCACACCCCACACAGACACAGAGAGAACACACCACACTCCACACAGACACAGGGAGAACACACCACACTCCTCACAGACAGTCACCCGGAGGAAACCCACGCAGACACAGAGAGAACACAACACACTCCACACAGACACAGGGAGAACACACCACACTCCTCACAGACAGTCACCCGGAGGAAACCCACACAGACACAGAGAGAACACACCACACTCCTCACAGACAGTCACCCGGAGGAAACCCACGCAGACACAGAGAGAACACAACACACTCCACACAGACACAGGGAGAACACACCACACTCCTCACAGACAGTCACCCGGAGGAAACCCACACAGACACAGAGAGAACACACCACACTCCACACAGACACAGGGAGAACACACCACACTCCTCACAGACAGTCGCCCGGAGGAAACCCACGCAGACACAGAGAGAACACACCACACTCCTCACAGACAGTCACCCGGAGCGGGAATCAAACCCACAACCTCCAGGCCCCTGGAGCTGTGTAACTGCGACACCTACCTGCTGCACCACCGTGCCTCCCAGCAAATAATCAATGACAATGTATTAAATTGTGTATATTGTGTGTTCTCTGTAGAATATTTGTTACCTTAGAGAAACAACAAAACTACAGCATATACATTTTAATGTGTTCATCTCGGCCCAGTTTCCCAAAGGAATTGAAGTATTATAATCTTACGGCAGTGAGGGTGTTTTCTGTAATGTTTCCATTAAAAAAAAAAAACACGTTTTTTCTGGAAACCACAAAAACCCGGACACTTCTCTCACACAGATCTAAATAAACGAAAACTGACAAAGACAATAAGACTGTCGAAAGTAACAATGCGTACTCACACTTCTCCTCTCTATTTCAGATCCAATCATCCGTATGAAGTGGCCGAGGTCATCAGTTTGCCCATCGACCAGGGAAACCCTCCCTACCTAAAGTGGATTGGAAACATTGTGCCGGAATAAATGGGCTCTCCATTTTTCTTCTATTGGCAACATTTCACTACAGCAGTTAGAGCCTTCTTTCCTGGTTTGTTTAAATGCATTCGCTGAAAGCCTTCGTCAGATTAGGTTTTGTTGATTTTCCGAACGGAAACGACCACATGTCCTCTTTAAAGAGCGTGCTTTTGACCTCAGTTCACTTATCTAATTATTGGCTTTTGAAGTATTGATTAGCTGATTGGCTGAAGGAGGTGATGGGTTAGATTTGGTGTGAAGGTAAAAAAGGTGGTGACTGCTGCTGTAGAGGATTTGTGGAGCTTATTTTAAAACAGGAAATCAATAAAACATGTATTGGACCAGGGGTGTGCAAACATTTGCATCGGACAAGTGTAAAACCTGCTTTTTCTTTTTGTTTTAAACCACACTAAATTAACTTAAGCTTAAGTTAGGAATATTTTCCCATAGATTTATCAGTTCTCCACACTGTGATCCCGAGAGTGAGGACTGATTCTCCTGGATCTGCTGTGATTCTGAAACCCCTCTAAATTGTTTTGTATTATTTTTTGAGAGAAAAGGATTTAACTTTTGAATTTTTATTTTTTATTCAAAAGTGAAGGAAAGAGTCTGAGCTATGACCAGAGTTACAGCTTTGTGATGTTTAATTTCATCTCTTGGATTGCACAGTGAATAAAACTGGTTCTCTTATACACACTGTGAGTTCAATGACACATAAGATTTGAATGGTATATAGGCAGCGGAATCAAATGAATGCTCCAGAAACTTCCAAGAGAGGTTGCCGTCTCTATTCTAAGACCACGTTGCTTAGATTTCCCAAAGTCTCAAAGTATCAAATGCCACCACTAGAGTGAGGTATTTGCTTGATTTTTTTTTTCAAGCAGAAGTGCACTCAAGTAAAATATGTTTGCTATCTTCCATTACTCTCTTTATAAAGTAATCAAGAGTGACATTGGTGTAACATGTGAAAATGAAAGTTTACAAGACCTCAAAGGCTTTTTGCGTCCAGAGATTCATGGTACGTGAACAGCCATCCATCCATCCATCCATTCATTATCTGTAACCCTTATCCAGTTCAGGGTCGCGGTGGGTCTGGAGCCAACCCGGAATCATTGGGCGCAAGGCAGGAATACACCCTGGAGGGGGCGCCAGTCCTTCACAGGGCAACGCAGACACACACACACACACACACATTCGCTCATTCCTATGGACACTTTGGAGTCTCCAATCCATCTACCAACATGTGTTTTTGGACTGTGGGTGGAAACCGGAGCACCCGGAGGAAACCCACGCAGACACAGGGAGAACACACCACACTCCTCACAGACAGTCACCCGGAGGAAACCCACGCAGGCACAGGGAGAACACACCACACTCCTCACAGACAGTCACCCGGAGGAAACCCACACAGACACAGGGAGAACACAGCACACTCTTCACAGACAGTCACCCGGAGGAAACCCACACAGACACAGGGAGAACACAGCACACTCTTCACAGACAGTCACCCGGAGGAAACCCACAACGACACAGGGAGAACACACCACACTCCTCACAGACAGTCACCCGGAGGAAACCCACAACGACACAGGGAGAACACACCACACTCCTCACAGACAGTCACCCGGAGGAAACCCACACAGACACAGGGAGAACACACCACACTCCTCACGGACAGTCACCCGGAGGAAACCCACACAGACACAGGGAGAACACACCACACTCCTCACAGACAGTCACCCGGAGGAAACCCACAACGACACAGGGAGAACACACCACACTCCTCACAGACAGTCACCCGGAGGAAACCCACACAGACACAGGGAGAACACACCACACTCCTCACCGACAGTCACCCGGAGGAAACCCACACAGACACAGGGAGAACACACCACACTCCTCACGGACAGTCACCCGGAGGAAACCCACACAGACACAGAGAGAACACACCACAATCTTCAAATTCAGATGTTTCCCATTTTAAAGTCAGATTCAGTTTAGACTTCTGCCTGAAACCACACAAACTAAACGATCAGAAAACACTACAATACAGGCCTTTAATAAATAACTTTGTCTACGTTCTTAATGTGGGCCTTACCTCAAAAAACACAGTGATTTCTGCTGTTCAGAGCAGTAAAAGTAAGGCACTGTTTTTCCTTTCTAACACATTTAGGAATGTTGTGTATTTATGTCAAAAGCTGCCTTGTCACACAACAGCAGCAAAAACAGGCTGCAGAGGCCAAAACAGCTTCAAACACGTCGGGCCGAGGCAGAGGCAATTGACTGGGTCTGTTCGCAAAACACAGGCCTAATTCCACGCACCAGAGATGTAGAGCTGGACGGGTTCCACCGACTATCAAAGTCTCATTTTTTCGGGAGTTCTAATCAAGCAGGCACACTCGCAATCAGTTCTCCACACTTAGCCCACACACACACCGCCCAGCGACCCTGATTCCACCCAGTACTGCTTTCTTCTTCTTCTTTTTCGTGTCAGCGTGTGCTACTCGTAGTGATCACTATGGCAACCGCCCCAGGACGGATGCAGGGCCCCCTCCCAGGTGAAAAAAAAGGCCATCTGTGGATTATTCGAGTGTGTGTTTAAGGTTGAAAAAGTGCAAATACGTTTTAATACACACTTTTGCGTATTATGTGTGTGTGTGTGTGTGTGTATGCATGGGAGTTTTGCAGCCTAGTTTTCAAGTATGGACTGGGAGGTGAATGGCATGTTTTAAAACCTTTGCCAGGCTGCATCAAGCTCTTCAATTTTTTATCTGGGGAGAATTATTCTTTTTTCCACGACATGGGCCCTTTAACAATAAACATTCAATTCAGCAACATTGACTCTACACAGAAATGCCGACACCATGTGTTACTCTGAGAGTACATCTTCTACCTCTTCGTCTTCATTTCAGTACAGGCTTCTCATCACCGTTGCCATGACAACCACCCGGGACCAAAGCGGGCCCCTCCCCATCTGCAGAAAAATACAAAATAAAATCTGCAAATTACTAAAGACTCTATTTAAAGTTGACAAAGTGCAAACAGCTCTGCGAGGACGTCTTGAAAGACCTCGAAACGCCATGAAACAGCATGGAACCGGGCGCCCCCCCACCCCCCTGCTTTGCTGAGGGGAGATGATAATCTAACTCCTTTTCCAGTTCGTAGGCTGCGGAAATATCTGATTGAAATCTGATGCTGATGGGTCACATAATGAACCGCAAACATCTGGAGTTCAATCGTGGCCTTAATACCTTACTTAACACACTACAGCCGTCCTGTTGTAGTCCTGTGGATTCAGCTACTCTAAGATGCTAGGTATAATCTCCACAGAAAAGCACTGAATGTGTTCTGAAGTCCCCCTGCTCAATGCCATGTGTCAGTGAGAGGGGAATAAGTCCTGATGAAGTGATAAAGCTCTATGCAACGCCACTGAGAGGGGGTTAAAGTGCTGTGAGTGATCCAGAACGACTCTCTCAATCTCAGTACTTAACATTAGAAAGGTTTCTGTGGCTGAATACCAACAAATTCACAAAGAAATGATCTGATATCTGGTGTAAAGCCTTCTCCGAAAAGTGAAAGTGTAAAATAAAATAGAGTCAAAGTCTCCATTTGAGTTGCTTTTACTTTTATAACAGATACATTTTCATTTATTTATCGTTTACAAGTGTCAATGCACGGTGGTGCAGCAGGTAGGTGTCGCAATCACACAGCTCCAGGGTCCTGGAGGTTGTGTGTTCGATTCCCGCTCCGGGTGACTGTCTGTGAGGAGTGTGGTGTGTTCTCGCTGTGTCTGCGTGGGTTTCCTCCGGGTGACTGTCTGTGAGGAGTGTGGTGTGTTCTCCCTGTGTCTGCGTGGGTTTCCTCCGGGTGACTGTCTGTGAGGAGTGTGGTGTGTTCTCCCTGTGTCTGTGTGGGTTTCCTTCGTGTGACTGTTTGTGAGGAGTGTGGTGTGTTCTCGCTGTGTCTGCGTGGGTTTCCTCCGGGTGACTGTCTGTGAGGAGTGTGGTGTGTTCTCCCTGTGTCTGCGTAGGTTTCCTTCGTGTGACTGTTTGTGAGGAGTGTGGTGTGTTCTCGCTGTGTCTGCGTGGGTTTCCTCTGGGTGAATGTCTGTGAGGAGTGTGGTGTGTTCTCCCTGTGTCTGCGTGGGTTTCCTCCGGGTGACTGTCTGTGAGGAGTGTGGTGTGTTCTCCCTGTGTCTGCGTGGGTTTCCTCCGGGTGACTGTCTGTGAGGAGTGTGGTGTGTTCTCCCTGTGTCTGCGTGGGTTTCCTCCGGGTGACTGTCTGTGAGGAGTGTGGTGTGTTCTCCCTGTGTCTGTGTGGGTTTCCTCCGGGTGACTGTCTGTGAGGAGTGTGGTGTGTTCTCCCTGTGTCTGCGTGGGTTTCCTCCGGGTGACTGTCTGTGAGGAGTGTGGTGTGTTCTCGCTGTGTCTGCGTGGGTTTCCTCCGGGTGACTGTCTGTGAGGAGTGTGGTGTGTTCTCCCTGTGTCTGCGTGGGTTTCCTCCGGGTGACTGTCTGTGAGGAGTGTGGTGTGTTCTCCCTGTGTCTGCGTGGGTTTCCTCCGGGTGACTGTCTGTGAGGAGTGTGGTGTGTTCTCGCTGTGTCTGCGTGGGTTTCCTCCGGGTGACTGTCTGTGAGGAGTGTGGTGTGTTCTCCCTGTGTCTGCGTAGGTTTCCTTCGTGTGACTGTTTGTGAGGAGTGTGGTGTGTTCTCGCTGTGTCTGCGTGGGTTTCCTCTGGGTGACTGTCTGTGAGGAGTGTGGTGTGTTCTCCCTGTGTCTGCGTGGGTTTCCTCCGGGTGACTGTCTGTGAGGAGTGTGGTGTGTTCTCCCTGTGTCTGCGTGGGTTTCCTCCGGGTGACTGTCTGTGAGGAGTGTGGTGTGTTCTCCCTGTGTCTGCGTGGGTTTCCTCCGGGTGACTGTCTGTGAGGAGTGTGGTGTGTTCTCCCTGTGTCTGCGTGGGTTTCCTTCGTGTGACTGTTTGTGAGGAGTGTGGTGTGTTCTCGCTGTGTCTGCGTGGGTTTCCTCCGGGTGACTGTCTGTGAGGAGTGTGGTGTGTTCTCCCTGTGTCTGCGTAGGTTTCCTTCGTGTGACTGTTTGTGAGGAGTGTGGTGTGTTCTCGCTGTGTCTGCGTGGGATTCCTCTGGGTGAATGTCTGTGAGGAGTGTGGTGTGTTCTCCCTGTGTCTGCGTGGGTTTCCTCCGGGTGACTGTCTGTGAGGAGTGTGGTGTGTTCTCCCTGTGTCTGCGTGGGTTTCCTCCGGGTGACTGTCTGTGAGGAGTGTGGTGTGTTCTCCCTGTGTCTGCGTGGGTTTCCTCCGGGTGACTGTCTGTGAGGAGTGTGGTGTGTTCTCCCTGTGTCTGCGTGGGTTTCCTCCGGGTGACTGTCTGTGAGGAGTGTGGTGTGTTCTCGCTGTGTCTGCGTGGGTTTCCTCCGGGTGACTGTCTGTGAGGAGTGTGGTGTGTTCTCCCTGTGTCTGCGTAGGTTTCCTTCGTGTGACTGTTTGTGAGGAGTGTGGTGTGTTCTCGCTGTGTCTGCGTGGGTTTCCTCCGGGTGACTGTCTGTGAGGAGTGTGGTGTGTTCTCCCTGTGTCTGCGTGGGTTTCCTCCGGGTGACTGTCTGTGAGGAGTGTGGTGTGTTCTCCCTGTGCCTGCGTGGGTTTCCTCCGGGTGACTGTCTGTGAGGAGTGTGGTGTGTTCTCCCTGTGTCTGCGTGGGTTTCCTCCGGGTGACTGTCTGTGAGGAGTGTGGTGTGTTCTCCCTGTGTCTGCGTGGGTTTCCTCCGGGTCACTGTCTGTGAGGAGTGTGGTGTGTTCTCGCTGTGTCTGCGTGGGTTTCCTCCGGGTGACTGTCTGTGAGGAGTGTGGTGTGTTCTCCCTGTGTCTGCGTAGGTTTCCTTCGTGTGACTGTTTGTGAGGAGTGTGGTGTGTTCTCGCTGTGTCTGAGTGGGTTTCCTCCGGGTGACTGTCTGTGAGGAGTGTGGTGTGTTCTCCCTGTGTCTGCGTGGGTTTCCTCCGGGTGACTGTCTGTGAGGAGTGTGGTGTGTTCTCGCTGTGTCTGCGTGGGTTTCCTCCGGGTGACTGTCTGTGAGGAGTGTGGTGTGTTCTCCCTGTGTCTGCGTAGGTTTCCTTCGTGTGACTGTTTGTGAGGAGTGTGGTGTGTTCTCGCTGTGTCTGCGTGGGTTTCCTCTGGGTGACTGTCTGTGAGGAGTGTGGTGTGTTCTCCCTGTGTCTGCGTGGGTTTCCTCCGGGTGACTGTCTGTGAGGAGTGTGGTGTGTTCTCCGTGTCTGCGTGGGTTTCCTCCGGGTGACTGTCTGTGAGGAGTGTGGTGTGTTCTCCCTGTGTCTGCGTGGGTTTCCTCCGGGTGACTGTCTGTGAGGAGTGTGGTGTGTTCTCCCTGTGTCTGCGTGGGTTTCCTCCAGGTGACTGTCTGTGAGGAGTGTGGTGTGTTCTCGCTGTGTCTGCGTGGGTTTCCTCCGGGTGACTGTCTGTGAGGAGTGTGGTGTGTTCTCCCTGTGTCTGCGTAGGTTTCCTTCGTGTGACTGTTTGTGAGGAGTGTGGTGTGTTCTCACTGTGTCTGCGTGGGTTTCCTCTGGGTGACTGTCTGTGAGGAGTGTGGTGTGTTCTCCCTGTGTCTGCGTGGGTTTCCTCCGGGTGACTGTCTGTGAGGAGTGTGGTGTGTTCTCCCTGTGTCTGCGTGGGTTTCCTCCGGGTGACTGTCTGTGAGGAGTGTGGTGTGTTCTCGCTGTGTCTGCGTGGGTTTCCTCTGGGTGACTGTCTGTGAGGAGTGTGGTGTGTTCTCGCTGTGTCTGCGTGGGTTTCCTCCGGGTGACTGTCTGTGAGGAGTGTGGTGTGTTCTCCCTGTGTCTGCGTAGGTTTCCTTCGTGTGACTGTTTGTGAGGAGTGTGGTGTGTTCTCGCTGTGTCTGCGTGGGTTTCCTCTGGGTGACTGTCTGTGAGGAGTGTGGTGTGTTCTCGCTGTGTCTGCGTGGGTTTCCTCTGGGTGACTGTCTGTGAGGAGTGTGGTGTGTTCTCCCTGTGTCTGCGTGGGTTTCCTCCGGGTGACTGTCTGTGAGGAGTGTGGTGTGTTCTCGCTGTGTCTGCGTGGGTTTCCTCCGGGTGACTGTCTTTGAGGAGTGTGGTGTGTTCTCCCTGTGTCTGCGTAGGTTTCCTTCGTGTGACTGTTTGTGAGGAGTGTTGTGTGTTCTCGCTGTGTCTGCGTGGGTTTCCTCCGGGTGACTGTCTGTGAGGAGTGTGGTGTGTTCTCCCTGTGTCTGCGTGGGTTTCCTCCGGGTGACTGTCTGTGAGGAGTGTGGTGTGTTCTCCCTGTGTCTGCGTGGGTTTCCTCCGGGTGACTGTCTGTGAGGAGTGTGGTGTGTTCTCCCTGTGTCTGCGTGGGTTTCCTCCGGGTGACTGTCTGTGTGGAGTGTGGTGTGTTCTTCCTGTGTCTGCGTAGGTTTCCTCCGTGTGACTGTCTGTGAGGAGTGTGGTGTGTTCTTCCTGTGTCTGCGTGGGTTTCCTCCGAGTGACTGTCTGTGAGGAGTGTGGTGTGTTCTCCCTGTGTCTGTGTAGGTGTCCTCCGGGTGACTGTCTCTGAGGAGTGTGGTGTGTTCTCCCTGTGTCTGCGTAGGTGTCCTCCGGGTGACTGTCTGTGAGGAGTGTGGTGTGTTCTCCCTGTGTCTGCGTGGGTTTCCTCCGGGTGACTGTCTGTGAGGAGTGTGGTGTGTTCTCCCTGTGTCTGCGTGGGTTTCCTCCGGGTGACTGTCTGTGAGGAGTGTGGTGTGTTCTCCCTGTGTCTGTGTGGGTTTCCTCCGGGTGACTGTCTGTGAGGAGTATGGTGTGTTCTCTCTGTGTCTGCGTGGGTTTCGGGGACACAGAGAGAACACACCACACTGCTCGGGAATCAATCCCACAACCTCCAGGTCCCTGGAGCTGTTTGACTGAGACACTACCTGCTGCAACACCGTGCTTAACTGCTAGAGATCGTGTACCTTGAATCTCACCAAGTGCTCCTTTATATGTGTCACTGTAGTTAGACTTAGTAAAAGATTTCAAATGATTTATTAAAAGTGATATAAATGAGAAATTAAGGAATATTTTAAGTTGCAAATGAATGAAAATGAGCTGATGATTCTTATTCATTTTTACTCACCTGGAAAACACTATAAATGTATGAGTTATTTCAAGCTGATTAAACTAGAGTCTCTCTCTTTCTCTCTCTACCACACACACACACACACACACACAGAGGATTTGATTGCTCTTGAAGATTAAGTCTGACTGTCAGGAACGAGATGAGGTGTTGGGGTGTGTGTGTAGATTGGTGCAGACACACAAAGGCCAGAGTCTGAATGCTATCAGTGGTGAAAGGAGGGCAATGAGACTTTGCCTAAACTGATGTAAACACGGCTGTGAAGATATGTGAGGAACAGCAAGCTCAGTGACAGAGAAAAGGAGATAGAAAACAGTTCGTACAAACACTGCATTCTGGCGTTTCCAGCTGTTGCTGCTCAACACAACTGGCGGGGGGTATTAAATTCAAGCTCCGGTGGTCATCTGCAATCTCTGAATCCATGGAGAGAGAGAGAGAGAGAGAGAGAGAGTAAGAGAGAGAGAGAGAGAGGGAGAGAGAGAGAAAGAAAGAGAGAGAGAGACAGAGAGAAAGAGAGAGACACAGAGAGAGAGAGAGAGAGAGAGAGAGAAAGAGAGAGAGAGAGATAGCAAGAGAGACAGAGAGAGAGAGATAGAAAGAGAGACAGAGAGAAAGAGAGATAGAAAGAGAGACAGAGAGAGGGAGAGAGAGAATCCTCCTATAGGGCTATGAATGTGAGGAAATTGACTTGAGGTGATAGATCATAAGCGAGAGTACTTCAAATGTCACTTATTCATGGGGGCTTTATGGTGAGTGGGTGGTTGTACTTTGCTTTGGGGAGGTGTTAATATGAGACACATGAATGAAGCCAATATTAGGCCATTTATGAATCTGCTTATTGTTCATTTAACAGTCTGAGGATGAATAAGAGTTAATCCAGTATCTGCTGCAAACTGTTTTTCACTTTTACAGCACTGTCCTCATGTTTCTCATGGTGGATAAGCAGGTGTCCACAAACATATGGCCACATAGTGTAAATAACTGACTGATCCCAGCTAAAACCAGCTTGTTGCCTTTATTTTCAGGCAATGTACCTTTGAGAAGTTCCAATGTTAGTGCTTCATTCCACATGATAGAGTCTGAGGACCCCTGGTTCATTCTCCATATGGGCTTGGGCTTATTGGCCTCAGGCTGATTAGCCAAGGACTGGACGACTCTTAGCTCAACCGTCCTTCCTCTGTCCGTTGCCATGGCTCCTTTGCGTAACCCCACAGTTGCTCCAGGGCTATAAAGGATGGACTCCCTATCTCCACATTTTAGCACGAAGACCCTGAGAGAACAGAGCTTAAGGCATGCAGTCAGAAGGCGCACACAAATCACACGCAGAGGACGAGGCAGATTGTCTTACATTCAAATGTTATACGTTTCCTATCAAATGACTAAGGTTAAGTATCGGCAGATAATGCAGACTCCTGAGCTCATCAGTCTTACCCTACACTTCCACCAGGGGAGTGGTGTGGTGCTCTCTATTTGGTGGAACAGGTCATTGTCCTTCAAACAATTTTTCCCATTATATTTGCCGGCCACGTTTTAAAAATTCCACACTAAATAAATCTGACGTTTTATTTAGAGTTCCACCTGAAGTAAGTGGCCACTTCATAGAAATGGACACATTTAAAAAATACCACCTTAAAAAGTCTCCCATTATATTTTGCATGGCACCTTTTAAAAATTCCACATTAAAAAAAATCAGCCATATTACTTAGGGTTCCACCTGAAGTAAGTGGCCACTTCATAGAAATGGACACATTTAAAAAATACCACCTTAAAAAGTCTCCCATTATATTTTGCAGGTCACCTTTTAAAAATTCCACCTTAAAAAAATCAGCCATATTATTTAGGCTTCCACCTTAAGTAAGTGGCCACTTCATAGAAATGAACACATTTAAAAAATACCACCTTAAAAAGTGTTCCATTATATTTTACAGGCCACCTTTTAAAAATTCCACCTTAAAAAAATCAGCCATATTATTTAGGCTTTCACCTTAAGTAAGTGGCCACTTCATAGAAATGGACACATTTAAAAAATACCACCTTAAAAAGTGTTCCATTATACTTTAAAGGCCACCTTTTAAAAATTCCACCTTAAAAAATCAGCCATATTATTTAGGCTTCCACCTGAAGTAAGTGGCCACTTCATAGAAATGGACACATTTAAAAAATACCACCTTAAAAAGTGTTCCATTATATTTTACAGGCCACCTTTTAAAAATTCCACATTAAAAAAATCAGCCATATTATTTAGGCTTCCACCTTAAGTAAGTGGCCTCTTCATAGAAATGGACACATTTAAAAAATACCACCTTAAAAAGTGTTCTATTATATTTTACAGGCCACCTTTTAAAAGTTCCACCTTAAAAAAATCAGCCATATTATTTAGGCTTCCACCTTAAGTAAGTGGCCTCTTCATAGAAATGGACACATTTAAAAAATACCACCTTAAAAAGTGTTCCATTATATTTTACAGGCCACCTTTTAAAAATTCCACCTTAAAAAAATCAGCCATATTATTTAGGCTTCCACCTTAAGTAAGTGGCCACTTCATAGAAATGGACACATTTAAAAAATACCACCTTAAAAAGTGTTCCATTATATTTTACAGGCCACATTTTAAAAATTCCACCTTAAAAAAAATCAGCCATATTATTTAGGCTTCCACCTTAAGTAAGTGGCCACTTCATAGAAATGGACACATTTAAAAAATACCACCTTAAAAAGTGTTCCGTTATATTTTGCATGGCACCTTTTAAAATTTCCACCTTAAAAAAATCAGCCATATTATTTAGGATTCCACCTTAAGTAAGTGACCTCTTCATAGAAATGAACACATTAAAAAAATAATACCTCCTTAAAAAGTGTTCCATTATATTTTACAGGCCACCTTTTAAAAATTACAGCTTTAAAAAGCAGCCATTTTGTTTAGACTTCCACCTGAAGTAAATGACCATGTTAAATAAATGGGCTTAAAATAAACCCTGCCACCATTCAAAGTCTCACAGTATATTTACACTACAGCATTCAATAAAACACACTAAAAATCCGACTTCCACTTTAAATAAATGATCACTTCAAAGAAACCTTTAAACCTTAAAAACTGCAAATATATTTTGACCGCCACATTTTAAAAATCCACCTAAAACAAAAACAGAAATTTTATTTTATAAGGGACCGCTTCATCAAAACAATCACATAAAAAAAATTCCACCTTAATAAATACCACCTTAAAAAGTTATATTTTGAAGGCCACCTTTAATTAATTTCACATTTAAAAATCAGCCATTTTATTTAGGATTCCACCTTAAGTAGATGACTGCACCAAATAAACTGACACTCCCTTTATTCTTAGAGAACGTTACATTCCACCTTAAAAACCCAGCCATTTTAATCAGGGGCTTCCTTACGTTATTTGAAGTGGTGATTTATTTAATTTAAAGGACTGTTTTTAAAGGTGGAATTTCTTTTTTAAATTTAAGGTTTATTTGAAGTGGAAGTCTAAATTAAATAGGCATTTTTACAAAGTGGAATTTTCATTAATTATTCAGTCAGTGTATTGACAGTCTTTTTAAGCTGGTATTATTTTAAAAGACATATTGAATAGAGATAAATTTAACCTCATAGATATTAAGCAGCATAGAAGCTAATGTAGCCACGATGCTAGAAATACGTGACAAGCCAAATTAAAAGTTTGTTCAGGAACTTTCCCCACTTTCGCCACTGAGCACAGGTGCACTTAGTAGTTCTACAGTTAAACACCGCAGCCCAGTTGTTGTTCTGCTGACACTGTTAGCCACCTTCTATCCCGTCCTTTATAGCAGGTATTATTTGGGTGGCGTACGTGTTGTCAGTGTAGCTGATAAAATAAAACAGGGGGTCTAGAAAATTGGGTGATTCTAATGTTTTGGCTGATGGGTGTATAACCTCAGGATAATACTCGTTAATCCGCGGGTGACGCTCCTCTGTTAGACCCTAAGAACTTCAATGATTGTGACATAGCGCATTTATTTAACACAGTCTTCCACTGTTGAAACCACTCTCTGTAACAGCTGCGTGTTTGTGCATCTCTGAAATATCTGGAGTGTGATGAGTGGGCTGGGGCCATTAGAGCAGTTATCTGACCCAAACACAACCAAGAACGGGCAGAAAATAAGCTGCTGTTTGCAGGTCTAAATTAGAGAGAGAGAGAGAGAGAGAGAGAGAGAGAGAGAGAGAGAGAGAGAGAGAGAGAGGAGAGAGAGAGAGAGAGACAGAGAGAGAGAGAGAGAGACAGAGAGAGAGAGAGAGAGAGGAGAGAGAGAGAGAGCGAGAGAGAGAGAGGAGAGAGAGAGAGAGAGAGAGATAACATAGTGGCAGAAAGTGTGTGTGTGTGTGTGTGTGTGTCTTGCATATATTTGTGTGTATGTGTTTCTGAGGCAGATAAACAGTGATAAACCCTGGCTGTTTTTCCACTGCACAAATAACCAGAAAACTGCTTCTTCTCCATTGGCCATCGGT
Source organism: Hoplias malabaricus (assembly GCF_029633855.1). Lineage (NCBI taxonomy): Eukaryota > Metazoa > Chordata > Actinopteri > Characiformes > Erythrinidae > Hoplias > Hoplias malabaricus. Next base: position 74,823,994 of record NC_089802.1, on the reverse strand, counting down.
CAATGCTCCGAGTTCCTGTTTTATATTTTTAGCAGCTGCTTAGAACTGGTACCAAATACGTTTTATTTTATTTGGAAATATCCCCAATTGTGAAATATGAGAGTCTCACAATAAAGAGACTGATAAAATTGTTCAGAAATGACTTCAGACCCTGTCCAGTTATGTTTGTTTATGTAAATATAAACATACGTACGAATAAAACCTGTGTGTATACTGACACTGTGGGTCTTCATTGTGGGGACCACCAGCTGTTAAAAGTAAATTCATTCATTCATTCATTGTCTGTAAGAACTCATACAGTTCAGGGTCGCGGTGGGTCCGGAGGCCACCCGGAATCACTGGGCGCAAGGCGGGAGCACACCCTGGAGGGGGCGCCAGTCCTTCATTAAAGGTCCAATGTTACATTTTAAGATGAAAACATGTTTTATGTTTGAATTAAAGTCTTAAAGTTAATCGATACAAGTGTGTGTGTGTGTGTGTGTGTGAGAGAAAAAGAGCATGAGTGTTAGTGTGTGAACGACTGTGTGAACGTTTTTTGTTATTCACCGCATAATGGAGAGAAAAGAAAGAACAGAAACGAAGAGGAGGGAGTGTAGAATGTGTCAAGTTCATTAACAGATTCATGTCCCCCTCCAGTCATTAGTTACACCCCTAAAACTGTTCATTAGATTTACATATTGAGAAGTCACTTCAAGCTCTTTAAACCCATTCTCATAAGATGGCTGGGGCTAACAGGGATGTAGTTATAAATTAAACAAAGCCACATTGTGTCTTTGATGCGAAGCACTGAAGAGTCCCCTGCTTCTTCACTACGCTAAACCTCAGTTGTTTTTCTGTGTAGTCATTAAGCATTAGCATTAAGTCTTGTTGTTCAGCACCAAAGCGCAATGACGTTCACAGGAACTGAGTGACACACAGCAGAAGAGCACTCAGTTAAACCACAGACGTCCAGCATGACCCTGCCTCAGCTATTACTGGGCCGTGCTATGGAACGGACAGTACCTTTTGAAAAACATGCATGGCGCACGTACACATACAAACGTTTATGGATCATAGAGTGCTGTGTGCTTGTTGTATTGTGCAGGGTACACAGACCCGTTTACTAGGAAGTGTGTGTGCTCGTTTTCAAGTTAGCTGTCATCACAGAACAAATACAGCAGGGCAAAAACAAGGGGCTGGGGTTTGAATATATTTAAGGGCAAATATCCTCCAGCATTTCCATTGGATTAAATGATATTAACGCAACACTGGGTAAGATTTGGGTGACTGTCTGTGAGGAGTGTGGTGTGTTCTCTCTGTGTCTGCGTGGGTTTCCTCCGGGTGACTGTCTGTGAGCAGTGTGGTGTGTTCTCTCTGTGTCTGCGTGGGTTTCCTCCGGGTGACTGTCTGTGAGGAGTGGGTTTCCTCCGGGTGACTGTCTGTGAGCAGTGTGGTGTGTTCTCTCTGTGTCTGCGTGGGTTTCCTCCGGGTGACTGTCTGTGAGGAGTGTGGTGTGTTCTCCCTGTGTCTGCGTGGGTTTCCTCCGGGTGACTGTCTGTGAGCAGTGTGGTGTGTTCTCTCTGTGTCTGCGTGGGTTTCCTCCGGGTGACTGTCTGTGAGGAGTGTGGTGTGTTCTCCCTGTGTCTGCGTGGGTTTCCTCCGGGTGACTGTCTGTGAGGAGTGTGGTGTGTTCTCCCTGTGTCTGCGTGGGTTTCCTCCGGGTGACTGTCTGTGAGGAGTGTGGTGTGTTCTCTCTGTGTCTGCGTGGGTTTCCTCCAGGTGACTGTCTGTGAGCAGTGTGGTGTGTTCTCTCTGTGTCTGCGTGGGTTTCCTCCGGGTGACTGTCTGTGAGGAGTGTGGTGTGTTCTCCCTGTGTCTGCGTGGGTTTCCTCCGGGTGACTGTCTGTGAGGAGTATGGTGTGTTCTCTCTGTGTCTGCGTGGGTTTCCTCCGGGTGACTGTCTGTGAGGAGTGTGGTGTGTTCTCTCTGTGTCTGCGTGGGTTTCCTCCGGGTGACTGTCTGTGAGGAGTGTGGTGTGTTCTCCCTGTGTCCACGTTAGTAGTGTTGGCGACTCAAAAGTGTCCGTAGGTGTGAGTGTGTGAGTGAATGAATGTGTGTGTGTCTGTGTTGCCCTGTGAAGGACTGGCGCCCCCTCCAGGGTGTATTCCTGCCTTTCGCCCAATGATTCCAGGTAGGCTCTGGACCCACCGCGACCCTGAATTAGATAAGCGGTTACAGATAATGAATGAATGAATGAATGCTCCTTGATGTAAGTCACTTTTACAGTACTGTCCTGAAAGCAAAGGGGAATTGGGTGGTGTTCTACCCTCCTCCAAAGTTACGTAGTGCCATTTCTGCAGTGCTGAACCCAGAGTAGCAACAGCAGAGGCTCTGTTCTCTCTGTTACAGCTGAGTGGAGGATCACTATGATTTTAAAGCTGTAACTTTATGGTAAAAGTAGTACCTAGTGTTGCTTTAATAAGGAATATGCTTAGCTTAGCTGCGGTAACAGCTTTTAATCTTGTGAGAGGTCCTTTACAGTAGAAGCTGGGAAATTATTAACAGAAATTATTATGTCATTTCCTTAGTTCAGGCCAGTAGACGTAAGTTGAAAGAGAGCCTCATCTGACCCAGAAAATCAACAGCGCAGAGGGAAGCAGTGCAGTACTGAGAGCTTCTTGATGCAAGCTGTGAATGCCATAACACATAACGTACAAAGGAATAAAGGTAGTTATTTTCTGCTGTAGAAAAATGCTGTAATTACTGTCATTACAATACGTTTACAGTCAGAGCTGCTTTAATTTGTTTATTGTGCCCTTCGATGTACAGAGGCAGTGCTTAACATTTACTTGGCTTTGTTTGTTTGAATTGTTGGTTGAATGGGCTCCAAACTACAGAAACAAACATGAATACACTGTTCCACAAGACGACTGAGGACTGAGTCGTTTAAGGCACTTGTGTGTTCTCCACTCACGAATGCAGTCCATCGATCCGGGTGAAGTCTGCTTTCTGTATTTTGGCGCTGGAGAGGAGTGTCTTGGCTACAGCTCCAGGGACCAGTTGCCGTGGGTTCAATCCTCACCTAGGGTCACTGTGTGTGAGGAGTGTGGTGCGTTCTCCCAGTGTCTGCGTGGGTTTCCTCTGGGTGACTGTCTGTGAGGAGTGTGGTGTGTTCTCTCTGTGTCTGCGTGGGTTTCCTCCGGGTGATTGTCTGTGAGGAGTGTGGTACGTTCTCCCAGTGTCTGCGTGGGTTTCCTCCGGGTGACTGTCTGTGAGGAGTGTGGTGTGTTCTCTCTGTGTCTGCGTGGGTTTCCTCCGGGTGATTGTCTGTGAGGAGTGTGGTGCGTTCTCCCAGTGTCTGCGTGGGTTTCCTCTGGGTGACTGTCTGTGAGGAGTGTGGTGTGTTCTCTCTGTGTCTGCGTGGGTTTCCTCCGGGTGATTGTCTGTGAGGAGTTTGGTGCGTTCTCCCAGTGTCTGCGTGGGTTTCCTCCGGGTGACTGTCTGTGAGGAGTGTGGTGCGTTCTCCCAGTGTCTGCGTGGGTTTCCTCCGGGTGACTGTCTGTGAGGAGTGTGGTGCGTTCTCCCAGTGTCTGCGTGGGTTTCCTCCGGGTGACTGTCTGTGAGGAGTGTGGTGTGTTCTCCCAGTGTCTGCGTGGGTTTCCTCTGGGTGACTGTCTGTGAGGAGTGTGGTGTGTTCTCTCTGTGTCTGCGTGGGTTTCCTCCGGGTGATTGTCTGTGAGGAGTGTGGTGCGTTCTCCCAGTGTCTGCGTGGGTTTCCTCCGGGTGACTGTCTGTGAGGAGTGTGGTGCGTTCTCCCAGTGTCTGCGTGGGTTTCCTCCGGGTGACTGTCTGTGAGGAGTTGGTGTGTTCTCTCTGTGTCTGTGTGGGTTTCCTCCGGGTGACTGTCTGTGAGGAGTTGGTGTGTTCTCTCTGTGTCTGCGTGGGTTTCCCCGGGTGACTGTCTGTGAGGAGTGTGGTGTGTTCTCCCTGTGTCTGCGTGGGTTTCCTCCAGGTGACTGTCTGTGAGGAGTTTGGTGTGTTCTCCCAGTGTCTGTGTGGGTTTCCTCCAGGTGACTGTCTGTGAGGAGTTTGGTGTGTTCTCCCAGTGTCTGTGTGGGTTTCCTCCAGGTGCTACCAGTACCTCCCACATGTCCAACCACTGACACTGTCCACAGGTGAGAGCATTTGAATGACTGGATGAGTGTGTGATGCCCTGTAATGGACAGGTAATTATTAACTGCGTACAGATGAATGAATAAATGAATGGATGAATGAATTAATTAACTGTGTTACTAGTGATGGGCGGCACGGTGGCGCAGCAGGTAGTGTCGCAGTCACAGAGCTCCGGGTTTAAGTCCCAATCCGGGTGACTGTCTGTGAGGAGTGTGGTGTGTTCTCCCTGTGTCTGCATGGGTTTCTTCCGGGTGACTGTCTGTGAGGAGTGTGGTGTGTTCTCCCTGTGTCTGCGTTGGTTTCCTCCGGGTGACTGTCTGTGAGGAGTGTGGTGTGTTCTCCCTGTGTCTGAGTTGGTTTCCTCCAGGTGACTGTCTGTGAGGAGTGTGGTGTGTTCTCCCTGTGTCTGAGTTGGTTTCCTCCGGGTGACTGTCTGTGAGGAGTGTGATGTGTTCTCCCTGTGTCTGCGTGGGTTTCCTCCGGGTGACTGTCTGTGAGGAGTGTGGTGTGTTCTCCCTGTGTCTGCGTTGGTTTCCTCCGGGTGACTGTCTGTGAGGAGTGTGGTGTGTTCTCCCTGTGTCTGAGTTGGTTTCCTCCAGGTGACTGTCTGTGAGGAGTGTGGTGTGTTCTCCCTGTGTCTGAGTTGGTTTCCTCCGGGTGACTGTCTGTGAGGAGTGTGATGTGTTCTCCCTGTGTCTGCGTGGGTTTCCTCCGGGTGACTGTCTGTGAGGAGTGTGGTGTGTTCTCCCTGTGTCTGCGTTGGTTTCCTCCGGGTGACTGTCTGTGAGGAGTGTGGTGTGTTTTCCCTGTGTCTGCGTGGGTTTCCTCTGGGTGCTCCGGTTTCCTCGCACGCTCCAAAAACATACGTTGGTAGGTGGATTGGCGATTCCAAAGTGTCCATAGTTGTGAATGTGTGAGTGAATGTGTGAGTGTGTGTGTGTCTGTGTTGCCCTGTGAAGGACTGGCGCCCCCTCCAGAGTGTATTCCTGCCTTGCTCCCAGTGATTCCGTGTAGGCTCTGGAGCCACCGCGACCCTGGACTGGATAAAGGTTACTGATAATGTATGAATGAATGCACTGTGACTGCTGTTCATGAAGTGAGGTCATTCAGATCTGGGGAAGTATTTTCTGCTGTGTGGTTGCAGGAACAAACACACACTCACACACACACACTCACACACACACATCTAAGTAAATTCATTTCTGTGAAAGTGTAAAAAACACTGAAATGCAGATACTATAATGTTAGCCCAGTAACTGGTGCATTTACCTTAACAAAAGTAATATCACGTTCATGTTCAGTATCACGTATCATGTTCCAGCTGTAAATATTTTCCATCTAAGAGACCTGTTTCATTTGGAATATTAATATTAAGAAGGAATAGTGGTTCCAGACTCCAAGCAGGGTGCAGTGCTCAGGACATAGTGAGAGAATATATTTCAAAATTGCAGTGCACACTTTAGACTTTAAGGCATCACCCTCCACTCAGCAGGGGCAGTTTTACACAATAACTGCTGTTCCTGTAGTGCCAAGAGACCCACTGAGAGAGAGAGAGAGAGAGAGAGAGAGAGAGAGAGAGGAGAGAGAGGAGAGAGAGAGAGAGAGAGAGAGAGAGAGAGGAGAGAGAGAGAGAGAGGAGAGAGAGAGAGAGAAAGAGAGAGAGAGAGAGAGAGAGAGAGACAGAGAGAGAAAGAGAGAGAGAGAGAGAGAGAGAGAGAGAGACAGAGACAGAGAGAGAGAGAAAGAGAGAGAGAGAGAGAAAGAGAGAGAGAGAGACAGAGAGAGTGAGACAGAGAGAGAGAGAAAGAGAGAGAGAGACAGAGAGAGAGAGAGAGAGAGAGAGAGACAGAGAGAGAGAGAGAGAGAGAGAGGCTCCTTTGTTTTGCAAGCAAGCGAGACTAAGGAAGGCAGAAAGAAGTGAAATGGAGGGAAGAGTGGGTGAGATGAAGAAGATGTGATGGTAATAGAGGGATGACAGTGGGAAGAATGAACGAGTGCAGCAGGGAAAGGTGCGTTTACACCCTTGTGATGGGCTGATGAGGGATTGATCTGTTGCTGGTGGTTTGCAGAGAGGCTTTCGCACCTGCACTGAGGGAGCACATAAACAAGGACAAGATACATGGATGAGTGTAAACACACACACACAAACACACACACACATCTCCATCACTCCAGAGGTGCAGTCCCAGTGCCAGGGGGATTTGTACCCTACAGCTAATGTTCAGCATTGATCCCTGTGGCTCATTTGCAGCTGCTACAGAGGATGTCACTCCACTGTGTATCTCTGAGGACATTAGGGAGGTCTTGGTCACTGAATCCACTCACTCAGGGTCTACACACTTTGGCTTCTTACAAATAATTCTGGAGAATATCAGCATCAGTT
>NC_089802.1:74784959-74812459 GCF_029633855.1 Hoplias malabaricus | reverse complement strand
GCAGGTTAGTGTCGCAGTCACACAGCTCCAGGGGCCTGGAGGTTGTGGGTTTCGATTCCCGCTGTCTGTGCAGTGTGGTGTGTTCTCTCTGTGTCTGCATGGGTTTCCTCCGGGTGACTGTCTGTGAGGAGTGTGGTGTGTTCTCACTGTGTCTGCATGGGTTTCCTCCGGGTGACTGTCTGTGAGGAGTGTGGTGTGTTCTCACTGTGTCTGCGTGGGTTTCCTCCGGGTGACTGTCTGTGAGGAGTGTGGTGTGTTCTCCCTGTGTCCGCGTGGGTTTCCTCCGGGTGACTGTCTGTGAGGAGTGTGGTGTGTTCTCTCTGTGTCTGCGTGGGTTTCCTCCGGGTGACTGTCTGTGAGGAGTGTGGTGTGTTCTCCCTGTGTCTGCGTGGGTTTCCTCCGGGTGCTCCGGTTTCCTCCCACAGTCCAAAAACACACATTGATAGGTTGATTGACGACTCAAAAAGTGTCCGTAGGGGTGTGTGTGTGTGAGTGTCTGTGTTGCCCTGTGAAGGACTGGCGCCCCCTCCAGGGTGTGTTCCCGCCTTGCGCCCAATGATTCCAGGTAGGCTCTGGACCCACCGCGACCCTGAACTGGATAAGGGTTACAGATAATGAATAATTGAATGATTTTCTGCTGCTAAACATGTGCTACAAGAACATACCTGGGTCATGCAAAGCACCATGGATTGTAGCTAAGCTTTTTATTCTAATTGGATGTCAAACTATACATTGTAAATTTACTACGTTTTAACTCAAAACCAATTTAACGATATTGACAATAGCAAAATCATAATAATGTTATCATAAATTGTAAAACAAATCCTGTAGACAGTGATTAAATCAGCAAACACTTCCAGCTCATGCTAATGTTGCAACAGAAATAATACTTAGCATATCCATCCCAAAAGTTAGCTAGCTAGTCAGCTAAAAACATTCACCAAAGCTGGTCGAGCTAACTAGCATGCTAATCTACAAAAAAGCCCTAACACAACACAAGTAAAGAAAACAAAATAACATTTGACGGTGCCATCCGATCACTTGGTATTTAGACACTAATATGAACATTAGCACCAGTGCAAAACAAAAGAAAACAAAACAAGAGTTGGCTTATTACCTTTTTTTAAAGGTACTGTATATGAATCTGGAGAACAACGCTACCTTGAGTTCTCCTCCAAAAGCCCCCCAGTTCATACAAACGCATCGCCAAGGACACAAATAAATATGGAGGAATCCACGATGTTTTCACAAACACCCAAAAGCAACAAACACCTCACCAATGTTTATAATTGTCTTCGCCCTGATCTAAGAACTTTCTGCTCAGCTAGGTTCCAATGATCTTCTCCTTATTGGCTGTTTCTCTACCATCTCGACTTGACAACATGCGTAGTTCAACACCTGCCAGACACGGTTCTTGTGCGGTTCTATGTTCAAACAATAAAGAACACGCTAAGAATCGTAAAATAACGAGGATGCATTGTCATTCACTGTGACTTCCCCAGAACATCCTTTTCAAGAAATACACGTCCATTCTTTGTATTCTTGGTATTGGGCATGAGCCTGCGTCTCCCTGTTGCTGATTGGCTGGAACAGTGTTGTGTTTCTATATCCGAGTCAGTTTGTTTTCCCGTTCAGAGAGCCACGAACACCACACTTTTTTTCCAGTGTGCAAACAGACTGGGGGTCTAGCAAATAGTAAAGAACCATATGCTGAAATTTACAAAGCTTTAATTGGACTGAAATCATATACAGCACCTTTAATGAAGGCTGATTTATTAAATGCAGAACATGGCCACATTTAAACCTTCTTTAGTGTAGCTGTGAAAAAAAGAACGCATGTCAGAACCAGTGTGTTACCGACACGGTTCGACTCGAGCGCCGTCTGCTGCTGATTATTCTCCATTTCTGTCTTCATCTGTCTGCATCCGTCTCGGTCCATCTCTGTCAGAACCAGTCTGTCAGTCTAACTTTTAGACCCTGTCTGTCTGTCCATGTGACTAACTGTCTGCTTGTTTTCTAGACTGTCTGTCTGTCTGTCCATCTGTCTATGTATCTGTCCAGATTTCATATTGTCTGTCCATCTGTTTGTAGATGTCCATCTGCCTGAGTGTAAGTCCGTTCACCTATTTCTGTATCAGTCTCTCCGTCAATTCATCTTTCTTTAGTCTTTCAAGTTTCCTGCCAATCCAGCCGTCTGCTCTATTTCTATTCACCGATCTGTCTGTCCATCCATCTATCACTCTATTTCTTAATCTGTTCATCCCCATTTTCTGTACTTGACCCATCAGTCAACAGAGATTTGAACAGAAACATTGAGGTTGCAAAAGCAGGACGACGCTGAATTTGAATAACTGTTAAAAGCAAACCGTCTGATTCTGTTGTGTCATGTGTGAACAGCTGTGGTCGCTGTGTAATCGCGTCTGACCCTCCCTCTGACACTTCGCTCAGTGCTGGTTAGAGAAACACTGCCTCGTCTGATTTGCAAAATGGATTTATCAAAGAGCCCGGCACCTTATGGGCCACACATCACACAAACAGTTGCCCTTTTGCCCGTTCAGGTGTCCATTAATTCAGATTAGAGTCCACAGCTGTTCACACTACTGCACCTTGCTTCACTTTGAGTGATGGAGGGAAAAGCGTGGCTGATTGATGGTCCTCTCCTCACCCTGTTGGAGCAATTAGCGTCTCTTCACTAAACGCTATCTCTCTCCAGCCGCCAATCTGGCTCTTTCAATAGCAGAGTGACTGATGGAGAGAGAGAGAGAGAGAGAGAGAGAGAGAGAGAGAGAGAGAGAGAGAGAGAGAGGGAGAGAGAGGGAGAGAGAGAGAGAGAGAGAGAGACAGAGAGAGAAAGAGAGACAGAGAGAGAGAGAGAGAGAGAGAGAGAGAGAGAGGGAGAGAGAGAGAGAGACAGAGAGAGAAAGAGAGACAGAGAGAGAGAGAGAGAGACGAGAAACGGAAGACTTCTGTTTAATTGTGCTCCTTTCTGCCCAGAAATCCTCCTAATGGTGTTTTGTTTCAGTCTCTGTGTGTGCTCGTTTGACTCTGGCTTCGAATCTGAAGTGTTTATTTTAGGTTTTTTCGCACAGCTAGCTAATGGTGTGGCTGCTTCTAGAGAGTCAAGACTCCTCCATTTAAGCCCCCTGGTTTGAGCTGAGAGTCGAATCTGTCACTGCTGGTTTTAAGCTGTTCATGTGGACTCAGTGTTGCAATTTATGCTTCTGTAAAAACAGTCAGAACCAATCAGGCTAAATGCTAACCGGCTGTGTTCCACTACTGCCCCAACGGAGGCTTTGACAAAACTACAAGTGGCAAGCAGGGGATAATCTACTTGAAAATGAGCTTTAAACACACAATTACGGGCTTTGCCACAACAAAGTGGCAGACACTGACTGTTAGCAGCAATGATTACCTCATGTTTTCTCAGCTAGCTCTCAGCTTCTGTCTGGCACTTTTTTTTTCTCCTTTCTGTGTCTTGTTCAACAGTAACACATTTTCTTCTGGAAAATACATGGGCGTGAAATGAGATACAGATGTTAATTTGCAAGCTAGCTTGTAATTCTATTGTCTTCTTTAATGCTAGCTAAATGCTAAGCTAAACCAAAGCTAACTTAAATATTATATATTATAGGAATTATTCAAAACAAGGAATCTACATTGTTTACATTATGTATTGCATAATGCCATTATTGTATGGTGTATTTTAAAATAACATTTGTATAAATCGTAGCCAAAGTGTAAATAAGCTAGCTATGCTAGCATTTTAGCTATGTCATTTAATGTTCTCTCTCTCTCTCTCTCTCTCTCTCTCTCTCTCTCTCTATATATATATATATATATATATATATATATATATATATATATATATATATATATATATATATATATGTAAATTAATTTATATAGACAGATTCATATATAGTGTGATGACTGTATGCTACAACAGCTTGTAGCTCCAGTGAATAACTGATTTCAGGCACCACACGTCTTTGCCAATTGACTTGACAAAATTTGACATTTTCTCCAAGCTTCTCCTCAAAGCTCAAATATCAAAAGCCTGTGCTAGGTTTTTACGTTTTCCAAAAGCTGCATTGTTTTTGTACAAAAAGCATTTTTCCTCAGAGGGGATCCCGATGTCCCCATAATGTCAAAGACTGTCATGTTCTCAATCTTCCCAGGGACATTTAAGTTCTCAAAAAGAGGTATACACCAAACACTTAAACACACACACACACACACACACACACTGACACACTGAGTGTCCATTCATCATATTGACAGAGTGTTGTGTGACATCAGCCATGTTTGTCTCACCTTTTCTCTATCTCTGCTTCTGCCACAAGAACACGTCTCACACTAACGTCTTTTCAGACCACACACACGCACACACCCTTCAGTTTAAGCAATTACACTTGAGTGACAGAAGCCAATTTGTCTATGAGTGCCTGTTTGAATGCGCTGCCACATGCATAGACGTTTCCTTTCCTCCCTCCAGTGAAGTTTCCTTTTTACCATTTCATTTCCCAGAGCAGCGGGGATGAAGTGGGTTTCTGAGGATAAGGAGTGAGTGAATAATGTTCCTATGTGCAGGCTGCTTATACTCTTAAATATAAAAAAAATGTCACAAAAGGCTCCTTGGACCAAAGCCATAGAAGAGCCATTTCTGTTTGCTTACATTACAGCGGAGAATGGTCCTTTCAGGGGTCTTTAGTAAAGATAGTAGTGCTATAAACCAGCTACACTCAGAGAATCAGCTCAAATTGCCGTATTAAATGGTTCCACTGTGTGTTAGAATATGATTATTGTCTTATGCAGCTTTTATAATCTGCAGCTCACTGTTTATTTGGCCTGGGGTCCATTAGCACATGTAATACCTGGTCAGGAGTTAATATTCACATTCATATCTTTATCCCTTAGAAGTAAATAGGCTGTTTTTGCCTCTGTGCTTTTTCGGAATAACATATGTAGACGAGCTCTTTTCTGATTGGCTCCTGTAGCCAGATAATGTGTGTAGAATGGGAATGGATGTGAAACATAAATACACAAAAAATACACAACCGAAGACCCTTTTATAAAACGATAAATAAATAAATGACAGGGGCCCTTTAAAGTTTAAAGAGCCTCGCGCATAACGTAGAAGTTCCTTAATTAAAGTTATTTCCTAGAATCGTTGTTTTTAAGTGTGAAGGCTAATTTAATTCTGCCGCTAATCCAACTTTTATGTTAGTTTTGCATTTTGGGGCTGTGATGTTTATGGCCCAGCGCCAGCGGAGAGCCAGCCAGCGTGAGCTCGGATGATTAATAAAATATTCATACTTGAGACATTTAGCAGATGATTATTATGACATTATTTTGACTCAGATTGCAGTGGCTTTTCTGAGCCAGTGCTTTGCAGCAACACAAAATTACAGCTTGATTATTTTGGGGATGGAAACAGAGCCACAACAAAGAAAAGTGATTGCAAAGGGCTGACACCGGGATAATGTTTCCACAGTTTGTCCGTTCGTCCAAGAAGCCACAGCGAAGCGGAGCTGGCATTTTAACTTGTTTGTGTGCTGAGGGAAAACATAAATATGTTATTAAACGTTTAGAATGTAAATCAATTTTCAGTACGGAGTGCACGACAACAATTTCAACTGCAGACAACTGCTCACGCTTCAGATAAAGCAATCTGGAGAGCACAGATATTTGTGAACCCTGAATGCCATGATTTTATGTTTTCTTCTACAGAGAACGCTGTACTTTTTGAGGGACAGTTGCTGCTAATTTGATGCAGAACTTACAGCACATTCTGTAATTAATCTTGTACTTTGTGAAGATGTATATAATGTTTGCTGGATTTCTGCCTGTGATATATTGTATATCATTGTTTATCAAGGGCGGCACGGTGGTGCAGCAGGGAGGTGTCGCAGTCACACAGCTCCAGGGGTCTGGAGGTTGTGGGTTCAATTCCCGCTCCGGGTGACTGTCTGTGAGGAGTGTGGTGTGTTCTCTCTGTGTCTGTGTGGGTTTCCTCCGGGTGACTGTCTGTGAGGAGTGTGGTGTGTTCTCCCTGTGTCTGCATGGGTTTCCTCCGGGTGACTGTCTGTGAGGAGTGTGGTGTGTTCTCCCTGTGTCTGTGTGGGTTTCCTCCGGGTGACTGTCTGTGAGGAGTGTGGTGTGTTCTCTCTGTGTCTGCATGGGTTTCCTCCGGGTGACTGTCTGTGAGGAGTGTGGTGTGTTCTCCCTGTGTCTGCGTGGGTTTCCTCCGGGTGACTGTCTGTGAGGAGTGTGGTGTGTTCTCTCTGTGTCTGCGTGGGTTTCCTCCGGGTGACTGTCTGTGAGGAGTGTGGTGTGTTCTCCCTGTGTCTGTGTGGGTTTCCTCAAAAGTGGCGACTCAAAAGTGTCCGTAGGTGTGAGTGTGTGAGTGAATGTGTGTGTGTGTGTGTGTTGCCCTGTGAAGGACTGGCGCCCCCTCCAGGGTGTATTCCCGCCTTGCGCCCAATGATTCCAGGTAGGCTCTGGACCCACCGCAACCCTGAACTAGATAAGGGTTACAGATAATAAATGAATGAATAAACTGTTTATCAAGTACAAAAAAAATTATCTCCATTTTTGTAATTTTTTGTCTTTCGCACTTTATGAAAATTTCATGATGAATGGACCAATAGAAATGCTCCAAATTTTTTACAATTGTGGAGATACACGTTTTTAATTGGACATTGTCATTAAGCAAAAATCCTGTTAAATACTGGCTTATAGTTCTGTAACCTTACTCTGCTACAGTGTTTCATAATATTTGCCAAGCGTCCCACAGTGAAATGTGTAGCACGATTATTTGGTGTAATCAGAGTAGGTGGTTTTCACACTAGCAGTTTCTGGAAGGACAACACACCAGCATTTGGATAGTTTTCCAAATGACCACATCTCTCCAAAATGTCTTCTGAAATGAAGAGTTTTAACATGTACTCTCTCTCCCTCTTTGCTTCACTATTAGCCTCTAACCTTCTGATAAGCCTTTACACTAGATATCGGAAGATATCTGTGAGGATTTGATGGCATGTACCCATGAGTGCACTAGTAAGGTCAGGTTTATTCTAGAGAACAGTGTTACACTGCTTCACCATCCAATGCGGAATGAGCAAGGCTCATGTGCAGGCTCAGTTTAATATGCTTAAGTGCATTATTGTTTTTAGCCGCTCGTTGTCCTGGATAGCGTACTTATAGGTGCTGTTTCTGTTAGTCTCATAGGGACCCATACAACACAACCACTTCTGTCAGCTAACAACAGGGTAGCTCATGGCACAGCTGGGGTCCAAACCTAAACCCCAGGTGCCCAGTGCATAGTGTTAGCATCACGCTTGCTTTCTTCTTTAGCATTGGGCGTCCACCTCATTATGATCTAAGCGGCATTTTCACCCATTTGCCCTGGAGCTTGCTGTCCATTAGCGTTACTGTGACCTCTTAAGAGCTAATTTCACATTAAATGAGACCAAATGCACCAGCCGCTGTTGCTGCTTTATTCCTGTGAGAGAATGTTTACTGGGCCGGCTGCTTGGCTTTGATGGGTTCGCTCGAGCCGTTTGAAGAGCATTTTTTTTTCTCTCTCTTAGCCGGTGAGTATGGTGAGGCAAATTTGTTATTATATGTAATTACAGTGGAGCTGTCTCAGAAGCCACAATAGACCGCAAAGCGCCATCCTCTGAACCATGCAATCAGGCCCAGCATTCAGGTGCACTCCGGACATCAGCAGGCTTTTAAGTGTGGTTCTGCCACACAAGTTCAGGAAGTGTGATGTACTCAGCTGTAATATTTGGGTGTGAGTGTGTTCTAGCTTTTCACTTGGTTAAAATGTTGCGCAAGGCTTAATGCAAACCTAATAGGTTTTGCGACTAACTGCTGTTATTTTGAAACTGTTTAATGTGTCATTGATTGCCGCAAGATCCCTAATAACTACCCCTGCTATAGACAACTGTGTGTTGGTGTAAAAGTGGTAAAAGTATAAGACGTTTGTGTAGGTCAGCATTTAGCACAGTGTAAAGTTGTTTTAAAGCAGTGTAAATCATCAAATATGGAAGCCTTTCATTCATTCATTCATTCATTCATTCATTATCTGTAACCCTTATCCAGTTCAGGGTCGCAGTGGGTCCAGAGCCTACCTGGAATCATTGGGCGCAAGGCGGGAATACACCCTGGAGGGGGCGCCAGTCCTTCACAGGGCAACACACACACACACATTCACTCACACACTCACACCTACAGAGTCGCCAATCCACCTACCAACGTGTGTTTTTGGACTGTGGGAGGAAACCGGAGGAAACCGGAGCACCCGGAGGAAACCCACGCAGACACAGGGAGAACACACCACACTACTCACAGACAGTCACCCGGAGGAAACCCACGCAGACACAGGGAGAACACACCACACTCCTCACAGACAGTCACCTGGAGGAAACCCACGCGGACACAGGGAGAACACACCACACTCCTCACAGACAGTCACCCGGAGGAAACCCACGCAGACACAGGGAGAACACACCACACTCCTCACAGACAGTCACCCGGAGGAAACCCACGCAGACACAGAGAGAACACACCACACTCCTCACAGACAGTCACCCGGAGCGGGAATCGAACCCACAACCTCCAGGCCCCTGGAGCTGTGTGACTACAACACTACCTGCTGCGCCACAGTGCCGCCCCAATATGGAAGCTTTCTCTTAATTAAATCCATGCACTGTGTCTGAATATTTGCAACGGTTTACTCAGGCATTTATTAAATAGCTCAGATGCTAGTAAATCCATTTAAGTGTTGCCCTTCTTTGTCCGTTTCATCTCAGAAATACCTTTAATAATGTCCTTAAGAGTCTGTCTTCCAAAAATGTCATTGTTTTACAGGACAGGTCTAATGCTAGCATAGCTTCTAGCTTTAGGAGCATGCTAATGGCTAAATGTTACCAAGTCAGATGTAACTGTAAATACCTTTTTAGATGTTATAGCTGTGCTCGCTTATATTTTGTTAAGTTGACATGAACCTACAATGCATCCACTACAGCCACCATGTATCTGTTTATTAGCGCTGATGCTAATTGCAATTTGTGAACAAGCAGGGCTATGACGTATAATGGTCAGTGTTGGACGAATCCTGTTTAACACTGATATTTTAGGAGAATGGACTTTAAGGATATTATTCACCCAGAAAATGGACAGGAAAGACCACCACTTACTAGATGTATTACATTTTGATGCTAAATTACAGTCAACAAATTCTGTTCTACAGCTAAATGTGACATGACGGCCTTCTTTGTAAATTTCAGAATGAACACAGCAGATCGGTCCAGTTCTGGGATTAATTTAATACAGTGAAACGATGACTGGTGCTCAGAGGAAGTGAGTAGTGCAGTTAGAGACGTGTACTTTTTAAAAAAAAATTATAATTGATATGCATTTATGGACACACTGTCATCGAGTGTGTGGGGGTCATTGATTCTGTTGACTGTCAGCAATATGACAACCTCTTCATGTCGACTACAGCCGGTGTAATTTGTCCACATCAGTCAGAAAGGAGCTCAGTTGTGTTTTGTTACGGTATGCTGATTTTATGGATTTTAAACGAGCCACAAGCTGATTAAAGTGCCTCTCTCTCTCTCTCTCTCTCTCTCTCTCTCTCTCTGTGTGTGTGTGTGTGTTTCCACAAATGATATACCTCAAAACCTTATCAATGCTACCGAAGAAAGGCAAAATTGGATGCCATTTAAGTGCACAATGCCCACAGCCACATAAACCCCAGCTGACATACATACCCCAAATACACACACCAATTTAGGCCTGAAAGAGGAGTGATACCTTCTCCCGAACCTTCATCTCCATGGCGACATGCCAGGGCCGGCCAAGGCCTGAAAAGGCCAAAAGGATGCAGGAACAATAGAGGGCCAGTCTCTGAGCAAGAGATTGTGTACTTCCTCATTGTGTGTGTAAGAGATTAGGCCTGTAACTCCTCTGCCTTTCATTGCAGCTGCAGCTGAGAGGACACACGGCTATCACAGTCCGTTAGGCAAGTCTGAGCTGAATAGTGTTGTGTGAACTGTAATGAATACAATGGGAGCTTAGGCTCGGTTCTGAAGTTTGGGATTAGTGATTGGCGTTCAGGAACTGGCGGTGGTTTACTGGAATTCAGACTTGAATCGTTTCCTTTTTATTGTTTGTTTGTTTGTTTTTCGTATTGCCTTCCCCAAATAAATATGGGTGCTGTATCAATGCCAGCAAACCAGGAGAGTGAAGGCAAGCATGAGCTTCTTTTGAGACACGTGAAGCACCACTGCATTTCAAACCCTAGTAAACCACAGTTAAACACGCTTGGAGGAGAACACTTCCTGCACCTTCTAATTTTCTTATACAGGAACTGATGACTGAAGACACTGTTGGCTACCATCAGTCTGAGTGATGGGGTAAAGTGGGATGTGGTGATGAGGTCCACTGAGAGAGAATGAAGCTAATTACACTCTCCTGGTCTTTTCAGCCACAGAGGAAAGTACAAACCACGCTCACAAACTGTATTTGGATGGATTTAAATGTCCATAGGGTCCTTTGTCCCAACGTTTTGACTCATGTTGTAGGCTTTAAATTTTAAATGTGTTCATATTGACAAATCAGTCATGTTGTTCAGCTAAAACTTCAGAAGTATTTTCGTTGTGCTTTGGTTATTTAAACAAACCTTAAGGAGAATTAACATATCAGAGTTTTGTTTTTATACCACATTACAAACATGACCTAAACATTGTGGAACTATATGTATACTATTATTCATTCATTCATTATCTGTAACCCTTATCCACTTCAGGGTCGCGGTGGGTCCAGAGTCTACCTGGAATCATTGGGCATAAGGCAGGAATACACCCTGGAGGGGGCGCCAGTCCTTCACAGGGCAACGCACACTGACACATTCACTCACACACTCACACCTACAGACACTTTTGAGTCGCCAATCCACCTACCAACGTGTGTTTTTGGACTGTGGGAGGAAACGGAGGAAACCCACGCGGACACAGGGAGAACACACCACACTCCTCACAGACAGTCACCCGGAGGAAACCCACACAGACACAGGGAGAACACACCGCACTCCACACAGACAGTCACCTGGAGGAAACCCATGCAGACACAGGGAGAACACACCACACTCCTCACAGACAGTCACCCGGAGGAAACCCAAGCAGACACAGGGAGAACACACCACACTCCTCACAGACAGTCACCTGGAGGAAACCCAAGCAGACACAGGGAGAACACACCACACTCCTCACAGACAGTCACCTGGAGGAAACCCAAGCAGACACAGGGAGAACACACCACACTCCTCACAGACAGTCACCTGGAGGAAACCCAAGCATACACAGGGAGAACACACCACACTCCTCACAGACAGTCACCCGGAGGAAACCCACGCAGACACAGGGAGAACACACCACACTCCTCACAGACAGTCACCCGGAGGAAACCCACGCAGACACAGGGAGAACACACCACACTCCTCACAGACAGTGACCCGGAGGAAACCCACGCAGACACAGGGAGAACACACCACACTCCTCACAGACAGTCACCCGGAGGAAACCCACGCAGACACAGGGAGAACACACCACACTCCTCACAGACAGTCACCCGGAGGAAACCCACGCAGACACAGGGAGAACACACCACACTCCTCACAGACAGTCACCCGGAGCGGGAATCGAACCCACAACCTCCAGGTCCCTGGAGCTGTGTGACTGCGGCACTATCTGCTGCACCACCGTGCCGCCCTGTATACTGTTATTACACATTTTAATTTTAATACATTACAATGCAGAAATCACTGTGGTCAGGTCAGTAATCTTATATTAGTTAAGGAGCTTGCTAGCATGTTAGCTATGGGCTGAGTTGTAGATCAGTTGTAGCACTTAAGTCTTTCGAGCCATTCATGTCCCATATATCAATAAGCTTAGTGATCCATGCACACAACGTAACGGCTCATTAATACAGAATCCAATTGTTGTGAGGCTTTTGTTGATGCGTATATTAAGTAATTTACAACTGCTTTGAACACGGTTCATTTATTCATTTTTTCATTCACGGTGGATTCAAGTCCTACCTGGAATCAATGGGCACAAGGCTGAGCACAGTTCCACCAATCAGATTTTACAACAAGAACCATCTGTTTTCTACTTCTACTTCTAATTAAACACAAAGCTTTCACACTGGCCCTGGATGTTCTAGCCCCATCCATGTTGTCTGTGGGTTATTGGACAGGCTCAGGAATGGTTAAATGGTAACTAGTAAATGGTAAGTTCTATGTAGAGTTCATTTTCTTGTTTTTGTTTTTAGGAAACAACTTAAATTTAAATGCACTTAATTGTTCAAATGATTTGCTGAGGTTAACATCTTGGAAATATATATATACATAATTTTAAATTAATTACTGTCATTTAAAATGGTGCATTTAAATATGTACTAGTGATCGACCGATATATCGGTCGGCCGATAAATCGGGCCGATTTTTGGCATTTTTTATATAATCGGCATCGATATTTACACCTTGCTCTACAGCCAATCAGAGTGCAGCTCTCGCCTTTTAACACGTCAGTCATTTAAAGGAACACTGTACTCTGTGAGAAACAAGTGTAAACATCGGAAATAAATACAGTACATCAGAATAAAACACACCATAAGGGTTTTTACTGTTTGGTGAGGGATAAATGGCCACTTGGTGAGGGACAGGAGACTAGTTTCTCAGAGAAAGTAAAGAAAAACACTACGATGTTGACATTAGGTCCAGACAAGGTATATACACTGTATTTTTGCAGTAAAAGTAATCATTTTCCTTATGGAGAGCTTGGTGTCTAAAGAGACACTTGGAGAGGCCATCTGTCCACTGTCTGCTCCAGCTGCAATAACTTCAGATCAGTAAGAGGTATCAACTCCAACTTTTACCTGATGAAAGTAGACCCCTGGAGACACAATTTTAAAAAGAAAAAAGTAATGGGACTCATCAACTCTTCAGTTTATAGTCACTAACATTGCTTTTTCAAAAATAAGACAAGCGTCTACATTTTGTTTGTGGTTTTCCTATACTTTTGACCACTTCATATATATTTCAGGACTCTAAATGATTTCTTTTACAAATTTGAAGGGTTTTCTGTAAAAAATAAATCATAATAATGCCTCTAGTTTATTCACTGCCTGAGGAATGGGAATATCGGCTTTACATATCGGCCATTGGCCACTACTGCTGTCTAAACATCGGCATCGGCATCGGCCATCAAAAAACCCATATCGGCCGATCACTAATATGCACCCAGTGTGTGTAGCTTGAACGCCAAACACAAACAGGCGACTATGTGCCTACCTGTGTGTCTCTCTGAGAATGTGGAACTTGTCACATTGGGTTTGTTATTCTGTGCTTTGAGGAATCTCTCTTTCTCTTCCTCGAATCTACTGGAGCAGTGTTCATGTGCCCTTTCACATCACCCATGAATATTTCTCTCTCCTGGTTTTTTGCACTTGAGATATTTGGAGCTGTCATCTTCACACTTCCCACTTCCTCTGGCCCGGTGAACAAGCCATTTTTTTCAGGTGTCGACAGGAATAGAATATCAGCGTGGGGTATCTTTGCTCAATTCCAGCCGTCTTGACTTCAGTGATGGTGTCTAGCCCTGGTATAAATCGGCTGGAGAATGGAATGGAGAAGGCCCTGATGGATTTGGGCATCTACTTCATAGTGCTCAACGTTATCTAAAACTGCTTGACACTGAAATCCCTTTTTCTTGTTAACCCCATGTGACCTGAGGGGCCTTTACATATCCTTCCCTTTCTCATCTCCACTTATTCGCCATTTTTGGGGGTTAATCACATCTGTATATTCAACAGATATGTAGCAATGGGCAGAAAGGCCGGAAGGCTGGATGTTGATGCTTATCATCCCTGGCATGTCATTGGCATTCAGATTCACCCGTGAAAACAATATGACTTGCATTTGACATAATAATAAGTACATCTCAGAGTAGGACGAGGAATCCCATCTCGCTGGTGAATAGAAAGGCTCCAAAATTTACTCCAGTTGTGTGGTGGTAGAAGTTGAGTTTGAGTCGATATTACAGTGTGGCCCTTCATAATCTCAATAGCCAATCACCAAGTGACTTACCGTAAGCTGTGGGCAACGCATCAAATCATAGGCCCTGTTCCATTGACTCAGAAACCACATCCAGTGTTTCTTTAATGATAAACACAACACACACACCATTCCACTTTTCAGACCATGCCATGGTGCATTTGGTCCAGTTTAAAGACAAAATCCAAGACGTAAAATGAGAGATCAGCAGTGGAATACAACCACATTCACCTGATCCCTATAAAGAACTGATGCATTGTACCCAAGCTCCAACCTAGCTCCATCTGGGCGTGGTTTATTTGGGCGTACATGGCCTTTTCAAATACCACAGTATGGTACAACTGCTACGTGACGTTTAACATAATACCGTACCACCCCTTGATTGACTGCAAAGTATAATCACTCATCTCACTCTGTGTATTAAAACACACTGATTCTGGGTCATGGTCCAAGGCTCTGACTATTCCTTTCAGGAAATATCCTCCAAGACTTTGACTTCGTAAAGTTTTCGTAAAAGAACAAGTAAATAAAAGATCCACGCATTTTTGAAAGCTCCCCATTCCAGATCCAAGCTGGAGACTGATGACGGCTCTCCCATCTACCTGTCCGACAGTTAACACACTGGAACTGCGAGGTCTCTAATGACTCTCTGCTTGAAATCCATCTTCTGAAATCAGGATGGAGAGCTGCTGCTGAGCGGTACAGTCTCAATAAGCTTCCGCTGAGACTCAGCACGGAAGTCGAGACTCCATTATACAGCAGAGCCTCTCAAATTAGTCGCAATTCAAGCGACTCTCTGTTCGCTGTTTTGTTGGAGTTGTGTATAATGTGTTAAAAACCTGCGGAGTCTTAAGGTATAAGGACTGTGTCATTTCGAAAGCTGCATGACATGGCTAAGCCCTTCACTGTGAAACCTACTGGAATGAATGGAATGTAACAGAGGCATTTATTCAAGAACAAAATGGACAATACAGGCGCTTACAGTGTGAGCAAGTTCATTCAGATCACTTTCATTGCTCTCAGTTGGATTTGACTAAGACATGGGCTTTGAGCTGTGGAGCAGCGGGAATGGGTTGTTACAGTGATGCCACTGGTGTTGGTTGGAGTGGGGTTTGTGGTCAAGAACAAATCTTCCAATATTAGCACCTGACAATATTCATGTGCTTTGTGCCATCAAATAATCATGGAAATGTACCAATATGTCTGAGGTCTTGCTTGTCCATTAGAATGGGTGGTTGTCCATTGATTCTACTGAATCTACCAATCAGGATGGATTGGTTAAAGTAGTTGGGGGTGGGTTGATGGCTGATGGGTTGATGGCTTTCACAGCCTGTGGAAAGAAGCTGTGTTTCAACCTGTTTGTCTTTGCTTTTAATTGTCTGCATCTCTTTTTAGAGGGGAGTGGGGAAAACAGAGTGTGTCCAGTGAGTGATGTCCATTGAAATGCTGGTAGCCTTTTTCTGGAGTCGGCTGTTGTAAATGTCGCTGAGGGGGGGTAGTTGAAGTTCCTATGATTTTTTCCACCCCTCTCACCACTCGCTGCAGGTCTCTCCTGTCCTGTGCTGTGCAACTGGTGAACCTGTTGGTGGCTCTGTATAAGTTCACCAGCAAGTGTTGAGGGAGGTGGGAGTGCTTCAGCTTCCTGAGGAAGTAGAGTCTCTGTTGTGCCTTCCACACTTTGTGTTGGGTGTTGAAGGCCCATGTGAGGTCAACAGACAAGTGTACTCCAAGGAACTTGAAGTGCTCCACTCTCTCAACCTCCACTCCATTGATGAGGAGGGCCGTGGTCTCTGTGCGGGTGGATCTTCTGAAATCCACGACCATCTCCTTGGTTTTATTTGGGTTCAATTTCAGGTTGTTGTTCTTACACCATGCTGTCAAGTGCCGGACCTCCTCCCTGTAGGCTGACTTGTCGTTGTTCGTAATCAGTTCTACAATTGTGGTGTCATCCGCAAACAAGATGATGTTGTTGGAGGTGTGAATGGGGGAGCAGTCATATGTAAAGAGTGAGTAGAGGAGGGGGCTGAGTACACATCCCTGTGTGGTGCCTGGGTTCAATTTCTTGTTCATGAACGTGCTGTGGAGGGCGGCATGGTGGCGCTGCAGGTGGTGGCGCAGTCACACAGCTCCAGGGACCTGGAGGTTGTGGGTTTGATTCCCGCATCCTGGTGACTGTCTGTGAGGAGTGTGGTGTGTTCTCTCTGTGTCTGTGTGGGTTTCCTCCAGGTGACTGTCTGTGAGGAGTGTGGTGTGTTCTCCCTGTGTCTGCGTGGGTTTCCTCCGGGTGACTGTCTGTGAGGAGTGTGGTGTGTTCTCCCTGTGTCTGCGTGGGTTTCCTCCGGTGTGACTGTCCGTAAGGAGTGTGGTGTGTTCTCCCTGTGTCTGTGTGGGTTTCCTCCCAATGATTCCAGGTAGGCTCTGGAACCACCGCGACCCTGAATTGGATAAGCACTTACAGATTTTTTTTTTTAACAAAATGCGAATAAATAAATAAACACAAAAGAAGTGAAAGCAGTCCATTTTGTTCCAGAGGTTGAGGTTAATGTTGGCTTAATGGCAGGGATTGCAGCATTTAGAGAACATTCAAAACAGGTCAAAGGAAAGAAGGCAGGGCAAGTGTGTGATTGTTTATTTGACAATGACATTCTGACATTGAAGGAGTTACTTTTATGTCTTTTCACTTCAGCAGCTGTTTACAGTTGTTTCATTGCTTTACTCAGATGTGACAAAGAGCGAGAGTCATTTAATGAAAATTACTACATTCCCCTGGAACATAATTGCAACATGTTTAATCATTGATTCTTTGCCACTTTTAAGCATAACACATTTGACAGGATTTTTGTTGTAATGTTTTTTTTTCTGTCTGATTGCTTTGAAAGTCTAAAAGCTCACCTGGGTCACAGGGTCAAGCCTGGGTCAAGCTGACATGCTAATTGCATTGTTAGGCTACTTCGCTTGGCACCTGATGCAGCATTTTAAGTGGCAACACACACTGAAGCCTGCCAGAGGTCACTGTCCTAAGCATTGCAATGTGTGTGGGGCATCTACTTAACACTGTACATAGACCATTGGAAATCAGAGATCAGAGAATGTGAGGCCATTTCATGGACATTAAAGGGCAGAAAGTCGAGTATTTCAAGAGGTGTTGATTTCATAGAATCACCTTTTACAGTTGACATTGTTGTGAAGGGCTGTGGAGCAGTGGAACTGTATTTTCTGGGGTGATGGAGTGCCATCCAGTACTTTAGGGACAAGTTGCATTGGAGTTTGTGACCCACAGCTATTCATACAACATTAGTAACCGACCTTGATATTCCCAACGCTATCAAAACCTCACCAAACGAACCCCACCTTCCTATTATTCAGAAACCAGAGTCCCACGATTCTCATAAGTAGTGCAATCCACAGCCATTTCACAATACAGTCAGCATCTGTTTTTCTCCTCCAGTGTTAATGGATCTTTTTGTTCCTTGGGCCACGCAACAGCTCTGTCTCACTCTTGCTCTCTGCTTCTCTAATAGAGAGCCAATTAGCCAGCATTAGCGTTATGGCGGAGAAAGGGTGCAGAGCGTGGGCGCTAGCATCACGAAGGGGAACCTTAACAGCACAAGCACAGGCATCGTGAGAATGTTGAGCCTCATCGCACGCCATTATTTATCCTTCCCGTTCATTTCCTGCACCGTCGGGGTCCAAGCACTCTATAATCTCACAGTTTTCTCTCAGACATGCTTTGGTGCCTCTCTCCCAGGCCTGTGCATGTTTCCTATGTGTCTCAGTAATTAACGGACATGGTCTGAGTGCACAACTTGTGCTTCAGCTAGAAGTCGGTTAAATGCCGTGAACCTCCTGTGGGAGGTTTATCCTTCTTACCATTACAGCTGATGAACAGATTGTTTTTACCTTGCCAATGTCAAAGAAAATAAAACAAAGGATACACATGACAATCATTTCTCATTTTTATCTTTACAGGTGACATGGACAGTGGCTAATGACCTCTCCAGCAAGATGAAGACACCAATTACAGACTCCTGGGCCAACACGTCAGTTCTCCCTGCCAATCCAGCCTTTCCCTTTGGCTCCCAACTTCCAAATGATGAGCTCCAACTTAACGGATCTCTGCAGAACTGGACGGACAGCGATGGCATCGGCTTTGTGCCTAGCGTTGCTGGAATCCTCATCCCTCTTATCTACATAATTGTCTGTGTGATTGGTTTAGGTGGAAACACCTTAGTTATTCACATTGTCCTGCGCTACTCTCAGACACAGTCTGTCACAAATATCTATATCCTGAACCTAGCCATTGCTGATGAGCTGTTCATGCTGGGCCTTCCCTTTTTGGCCGTCCAGAATGCACTCCTCTCCTGGCCATTTGGCTCGTTAATGTGCCGTCTAGTCATGACCGTAGACGCCATCAACCAGTTCACCAGCATCTTCTGCTTGACAGTGATGAGTATCGACCGCTACTTGGCGGTGGTGCATCCCCTCCGGTCCTCTCGGTGGCGCCGGCCACGAGTAGCCAAGGCAGTGAATGCCACAGTATGGGCAGTTTCATTTCTGGTGGTCCTACCGGTGGTGGTGTTTGCCGACGTCTTGCAGGATGATGGTAACTGCAGCATTGTGTGGCCCGAGCCTGCAGAGGTTTGGAAAACTGCGTTTATTGTTTACACGGCGACTGTAGGCTTCTTTGGCCCCCTGCTGGTCATCTGCATGTGCTACCTGCTCATTGTGGTCAAGGTACGCAACTCTGGTCGCAGAGTTCGAGCCACGTCCATCCGGCGGCGGAAATCAGAACGGAAGATCACGCGAATGGTGGTGATTGTTGTAGCCGTGTTCGTGTTCTGTTGGTTACCGTTCTATGTACTGAACATCGTCAACTTGTTGGTGCTGCTCCCTGGCGAGTTCCGTGGTCTGTATTACTTTGTGGTGGTCCTGTCGTATGCGAACAGCTGCGCCAACCCAATTCTTTATGGGTTCCTTTCCGACAACTTCAAGCGAGGCTTCCGGAAAGCTCTGTGCCGCTCAACGAGGCGAGTAGAAAATCAGGATCTCCAGCAGGGAACCTTGGGGAATCATACCCTGCCTCTTGAGGAGGTGAAGAAAGACCTAGAGCCCAGAGAATGCCTGAGGGATACCTGCACAGAGATACGGTCAGAAAGAGAGGAAGAAGATGAGGAAGAGGAAGAAGTTGAAATGGGTTACATAGAGAATGCAACCCAGATATCGGAAGTCTGCAGGTCGATGAAGAACGGCTGCAGGAACGGACACATGGAGGGCACGAGGAACCGGTTCTCACACGCAACAGAGGCCAAAGCTGCAGGCTCAATAAATGGAAGTAGGACTGGGGAAAATGGAGGCTACATTAGTCCAACTTTTGGACCTATTGCTTCTCTCGGTGGAACTCAAAAAGGAAATGTCAAACGGCTGTCACAGGAGGGAGACAGTGTCTTGGAAATCACGTACTTGTAAGAAATTGTAATGAGGTGTAACAGACTCTTTTATGTCTCTTTTTCTTCTCAGTCCCAGGGGTGAAGTACTTACTCCAGCCAAGAATGGGATTTATTTTTTTTTCAGAGAGTAAATCATCAGCAAGTGGTACGTGTTTTTAATGTCAAGTTGAACGTTTTCAATGTTGTGTGTTCTTCAAAAACTGTAATATATTAAATTATACTCACTTTGAATTATGAAACAATGCAACAAATGGAGCAGAGTTCTTTCCTGCGAAGAGCTTGAGAAGAAAAGAGTGGTGATGAGGGACTCAATTTTTTTGGCTTGAGAAAGTACAGTGGAACCTCTACCTACGAACTTGATCCGTTCCGTGACCCGTTTCGTACGTGGAAAAGATCGTTTCTCGAATCAGTTTTCCCCATTTAAAATAATGGAAAAGCAATTAATGCGTTCCAGCCCCCGCCCCGAAAGTCACCCTTTTTGCACTGATATATGTTTACAACACTCTCAAATTAGTAAAAAAATACATGTAGCGTTACTAAAAATAAAAGAGAAATACAGTGGAAACAGTAATAAAAAAGAAATAATAAAGTTTTAAGAGTTTACACATCGCTACCTTGAAGACGTGACGACTGGCTGGAGGAGTAACACAGGCACTGGCTGTATGACGGGAGGTGGGGGGGTGGAATAACGGAGAGTAGGCGGTGAATGTGGGGAGACGAAGCGTAGATACGGCTTAACTTAGCACGAATTTCGATGTCTGCTATTTACACTAATGCTAAATTGCTAAAGCTACAATGTGCTAATCTTAAAAGCTCACTCCAGTCTGGGCGCTGGGAGACTCGCCTATTGGGGTCAGTGGCCATTTCCAGCCGCCGGCTCGGAGGAGGCTCGGGTTCGTTTCTAGAGTCGTGGTTCGTTGGTGGAGGCAAAAAATATTCAAATGCCTGGTTCGTATCTTGGAAAGTTCGTTAGTAGAGGTTCCACTGTATATCTTCAGATCAGATGTCTGGATCTGTACTACTCTCAGTACTGTACAGAATGCTGAAAGAACATTTGTAAATGTATTGCAGTTGAAGATTTGGAGTTTGGAGGCTAACGGTAGTATTATGTTCTGTGATGTTGTATTATTGTGTAGCATGTGTAATGAGGAACACATGGTAGTTTATGCTAATAATTCCACATCAAATCTGTCCAACAGCAAGACCTACTTATAAGTATACAACTATTACAAAGCTGTTTATTTGGTATAAAACATGAAAATCCACATGGTTGGAATACATCAGGTGTCTCTAAAAACTGAATACACATCCGTGGGCTAAACATCTGGGGGTCACTGATCTTTTAAAGTCATTCTCAGGCAGAGCATGAATTGATCAGTTATTGCTCAGAGCCAATGTGTTATATGACATCTTTGCCCAAAGCAGAACAAGGAACTGGTGCCTACCAAGGTGATAGTTAATTTCTAGAAGTGTATGAATGAGGTTTTGGTACCTCATTCATTATCTGTGACCACTTTCCAGTTTAGGGTCGCGACCAGAATCACTGGGCGCAAGGCAGGAACACACCCTAGAGGGGGCGCCAAGGTGACACACACGTTCACTCACACCTACGGACATTCTTGAGTCACCAATCCACCTACTGACGTGTTTTTGGACCGTTGGAGGAAACCCACGCAGACACAGGGAGAACACACCACACTCCTCACAGACATTCACCCGGAGGAAACCCACACAGACACAGGGAGAACACACCACACTCCTCACAGACAGTCACCCGGAGGAAACCCACACAGACACAGAGAGAACACACCACACTCCTCACAGACAGTCACCCGGAGGAAACCCACACAGACACAGGGAGAACACACCACACTCCTCACAGACAGTCACCCGGAGGAAACCCACACAGACACAGGGAGAACACACCACACTCCTCACAGTCACCCGGAGGAAACCCACAAAGACACAGAGAGAACACACCACACTCCTCACAGACATTCACCCGGAGGAAACCCACACAGACACAGAGAGAACACACCACACTCCTCACAGACATTCATCCGGAGGAAACCCACGCAGACACAGGGAGAACACACCACACTCCTCACAGACATTCACCCGGAGGAAACCCACACAGACACAGAGAGAACACACCACACTCCTCACAGACAGTCACCCAGAGGAAACCCATGCAGAAACAGAGAGAACACACCACACTCCTCACAGACATTCACCTGGAGGAAACCCACGCAGACACAGAGAGAACACACCACACTCCTCACAGACAGTCACCCAGAGGAAACCCACGCAGTCACAGGGAGAACACACCACACTCCTCACAGACAGTCACCCGGAGCAGCACTACCTGCTGCTCCACCGCGCCACCCCATCTGGTACCTCAGTGATGTCTTAATATTTTATCGTGGATGAAACAGCTCAATTTAGGCTGTGTAGACTAATGTCCTGCTTACATTCCACACTCTAAGCAAAGACACTTATTAAAACATTCGATACTGGCTTCTTCTAAAGCATTTCGAATGATAAAGTCTGTGTGATTCGAAATATTGTGCGCTGAAGTGAAAAGGTCACAACATCATGAAAAACTAACCGTGTGTATTTGTAATGCTTTGTATTGACTGTATTGATTGTATTTAAAGTACACAATTTGTTTCAGGACATTTTTACTGCTCCACAGTGCCTTGTACCTTCTGAAGAACAAAAACAGATGGACAGCTTTATAGACAACGTCATTGTGTGTTAGGAACATTTATTTCAAAAAGCTGTATATTAATTTGTGGAGCCAATGAGACAGTGTACCCACTGTTACACAAAGTGTTAACTGTTAAATAATAATTTAATTGTGAGTGATGATATTGTAGTTTTTGTAATAAATGTATTTGCTCTTTAAGTCTTTTTAAATGCCTAGGACTTTTATTATACACATCTGTAAAAAATATTCATGTGGTGTAACTCAGTTGCTTTGAAGTTGCTACAGAATTATTACTCAAAATAATTTAAAAGTGAAGGAATTTAAGGAGTTGAGCCTAAAACTAGAGCCTTTTATACTTTTGTAAGCACAGCATTACACTCGCCTAATCGCTAGTTGCTAAAGTTACTAGCCTAGCCACCGTTTTACAGGCTAATAAAAAGTAAAACAACCATCAAACTTGGGTGTGTATTTTACCTCAGTTACGGAATAATAAACAGAGTAAAGGAGTGATTCTTTTTTCAGCACAAAATGGATGCCAGAGGTTTTGAGCCTTTTAGCCAAACTAAAGCTAGCTAGCTTGCTAACTTAGGATGTTCTGTCATCGTTTGTTAGGGTGACCAGACATCCCCTTTTACCTGGACAGGTCCTCTTTTTTAGACTTAAAACGTTCGGGATTTTGTTTTTCTAGAGCTTACATATAGAATTTCGAGAAGCGTTTCATTCACAAACGAGTCCCGCCCTCCCCTACTCCGATTGGTTCGCTTGAGTGAGAAGGGGGCGTGGTGAAGTAGCCTAAAATCTTCGGATTGGATGGTCTTCGGATTGGACGCCCCCCCTCCCCCTACCAAATACCAAATTTGGTACATTTTGAGGATTTAAAGGCATCTACAATGACTCCAATTACTCCAATAAAACTAGCAGCTTTGTAGCCGTTAGCTATGTGCTTTTTAAATTTAGATACACATTTTTCATTATGGCCTGAGTTTTTGTGTAAAAAAAGTCACCATTATAATAAATTGGACCTCCACCACTTGGCACAAACAGGTTGAGGCTGAAACTTTCTTTGCTATTGATTGGACCCAGTCTTTGGCTGTTATTCAACTAATGGTGATTCACCGCTGCAAGTCCAACACTATGATTAATTAGTGCTCTGACAACTGGACCTTAGGGATTAGAATAGCTGGAGAGCCCTGGCTATCAGTTACACAATGTCCAGAGAAAATCAATGAGCTTCCTCAGAGCAGAAGTTACAACAACAAAGTCGTATCTGTTGGGTTTACGACGAGGATGCCACGTACATTAAAAACAAACGTCATCGCTGCCCTAAGAAAACCTGGGAACGTCTTTGGATTTGCGCATATACTGAGCTTATATTTTTTTATGCCATTTTGAAATCCTGTCTAAACTCCATGTGCAGCTTGTTTTTCATCCATTTCCTTGTCAATAAGGGCTTCTTGAAGAATCCACATCCTTTCAGACCCAGCGTTGCGCTGTCTTTTCACAGTGGAAAGATGGACCCATGTGTCTGATTTGAAGCAAAGTGGAGTTTAATGTTCTCTTGTCTGTTGCAGATACTCACTTAAATTACCTTGACTTTCTGAAGGTGGATCTTGTCACAAAGACCCACACTGTTTACTGAACTGAATGCCTAATTCCAGGTCAGTGTAGCAACACATCCTGGGGCTGAGGTCAAAATTCACGCTCATCCGTGCACGACAAATCAGGATCCATCTTCAAGAGGAACTGCAAATATTAGGCTTCATGTTACCAGGAGAGGGGAGAAAGTAATGGGTGTTTGAGGGTGTGAGAGCGTGCGTTAATGCATCCCATTTTCGGATGTGTTTGTACGTGTGTAAGTAAAGTTTGTGTGCAAAAGGCAACTGACTCATTATTGAGTAATTTGAAATGATGGAAACCAGATGGCCCCCATACTGAAAAATGCATAACGCAGCACAAGGTCTTACAGGATTTCAGTTTTTCACACCAATTCCCTCATGAATCACGTTAGCGGCGTGCTGTCATTCGCCCTAGATACGCACCTCCTGAACGGCACTCATTGAAGTGCAAACATGTACATTTGTCCTGCGCGTCTTTGTTTCAGAATGAAACAGATTTGGCATTGAAAACGTGAAGCTTGGTCATTCAATGTAAACGTAGTCTAACAACAGACAATGCTTCATTTTGGTAGTATGTCCATATGTCCATTCATTCATTATCTGTAACCCTTATCCAGTTCAGGGTCGCGGTGGGTCCGGAGCCTACCTGGAATCACTGGGCGCAAGGCAGGAATACACCCTGGAGGGGGCGCCAGTCCTTCACAGGGCGACACACACACACTCACATCTAGGGACACTTTTTTTCTTTAAAGTTGCCAATCCACCTACCAATGTGTTTATTTTTTTTTTTTGGACTATGGGAGGAAACCCACGCGCACACAGGGAGAACACACTCAACATATATTGCCTTACTGACATAACATTCATTCATTCATTATCTGTAACCGCTTATCCAGTTCAGGGTCGCGGTGGGTCCAGAGCCTACCTGGAATCATTGGGCGCAAGGCGGGAATACACCCTGGAGGGGGCGCCAGTCCTTCACAGGGCAACACACACATACACATTCACTCACACACTCAGACCTACGGACACTTTTGAGTCGCCAATCCACCTACCAACGTGTGTTTTTGGACTGTGGGAGGAAACCGGAGCACCCGGAGGAAACCCACGAGGACACGGGGAGAACACACTCAACATATATTGCCTTACTGACATAACATGAATTTATTAATCTCTTCATTGCACCTTTCCAGCCACCAAAACAAATGGTATAATGCGGTGACTGCTTTAAAGCAATGATCCAACAATTAAAAAATTTGTCTATATCTGCCATATCTGTAGCAAATTATCAGATACAGTGGACAATAACTTCCCTATGTTTATAATACGTAGGAAAAAGCCTCAAAATATACTTAACAAAAGCCCATTGGTAAGGGCTGAATAGAAGGATGTGTAGCTAAAAAGGAGCCCATACTTAGAAAAGGAAACAGAGGAGAAAGACAGCAAGTTGACATCTCAAATTTGGATTTAGGACGTTTAAAATTGTTAATCAGATCACGGAGACTGAGAAGAAAACACTGGAAGCGGTTTCTAAGCCTGAACTTTGGGGCTGCGGAACAATATCCCAGCATGATTCTTTGAGAAATGAAAGTAAGACTCTTGAAAAGAATTGAAGTTGTTTCTAAGACTGAAATGAATGTTTTGTTAAGGCTTTTATGTAATTTGATGTTAAATTGACTAAAAATGGTTGCCTTTATATGAGTTACCTATGTAAAAATGTTTTTTTAACGGTAAATTATTGAAAAATAATGTGGACTCTGATTTTAGCACTGCACACTAAAGCAGGAATCTTTAATAAACGAAGGCACTGTTCATACTAGTGTTTCTTACTAATGCTCTAGCACAAGTTCATATTCAAATATTGTTTTTAATGTTCACCTAGGGTGAACCTCCAGGTGACTGTCGGTGAGGAGTGTGGTGTGTTCTCCCTGTGTCTGCGTGGGTTTCCTCTGGGTGACTGTCTGTGAGGAGTGTGGTGTGTTCTCCCTGTGTCTGCGTGGGTTTCCTCCGGGTGACTGTCTGTGAGGAGTGTGGTGTGTTCTCCCTGTGTCTGCGTGGGTTTCCTCTGGGTGACTGTCTGTGAGGAGTGTGGTGTGTTCTCTCTGTGTCTGCGTGGGTTTCCTCCGGGTGACTGTCTGTGAGGAGTGTGGTGTGTTCTCCCTGTGTCTGCGTGGGTTTCCTCAGATGTTTCATTCATTCATTCATTAATCATCTGTAGCTGCATATCCAGTTCACAACAGCCCCAAAATTATTTTTTAAACTACATTTAAAGTGCGTTTTAATTGGCTAGATGTACCCAGCACTTTCACTTTCACTTGGCCCATGTTCTAACTGAAATGGTTTGCAAAGTGACTGGCTGGTTGACTTTGCTCCACTGTAATCTGATTGGCTAGTTGAACATGCCCGACTGTAATCTGACTTGTCCCAGTGTAATCTAAACGTGTCCCTTTTGTATTCTGTTTGACTAAATTAATGATTAAATCTGCCGTCTGATTGTCTATTCAACTATAAATCCCACAGTTTGATTGGCTGTTTGAATCTTGCCATGGGGCTGCTTCATTACATCAATCATGTTTATAAAACAACATCCGCCAGCCCCTGTACAGAGAAACACCAGAATGTCCTGAAAAATACGGGAAAAGGGCAACAAAGGGCACATATTTTCAGTTTTCTGAGGCTGAAAACGTATTACTGATGATGCTTTTTTTTGGCTGAATTCATTCTTTGAGGGAAATGATCCCTCTTTGTGTGAGTAAATGAATGGAGCTTGTTCTTGTTTATGCCACTGATAAGAGGCTGGTATTTAGGATTCTTAGAGTGGAGAGAACAGGTGTTCATTTTGTCTCGATGAAGATGCTCCTGTTTGTAGGTATCCTGCTGAAATGACATTTCCGGAGTAGGCCAATCTTCTCATCGTAAGTGTATGCATTCTTCGCACACTCATGTTCATGCTATTTTAAGCCTGCATCTGAAAAACACAAAGCCGCGGGCCATAGATTTTGAGCGGAAATCAAGGATTGGAGAAGTATGTGCAGTGGTGGTTCTTAAGAGTCATAGGCAGAACCGTGAAAACAGGAGGAACCTTTAAAAGCTATCAGGCCGAGTGCTTAAGTGGATATATATCTCTAATGGGATACACTGAGAGGCCGGTACAATTTAAATGAAAAGTCCTCATCCACAGTGCACACAAACTGCTCCTGAATCACAAATGCATACACATCCCAGTTTCAGGTACATCATATGCCCAGTGTAGCCCTGCTGTTATAAGTGGCAGTAACCGAAATAAAATACTATAAGCCATTATTAAATTGTGTGCATGGCAAACATTTAAACATAAACAAAAACGTCCACTACCGAACTAAACTGGCTCCAACTGAAAGCATTAGCTGCTCATGCTTTTGGAAAGATGCTGGAGCATTATGGGAAATGTAGTTGCTGTTGTGACGTTGTATGGCCTGCAGTTCTGTTCATCCAAAAAAAAAAAAAAAAGACGTTTTACCACTGTGATTTTAGTGGGGCATGGCAACATTTTAGTATTTTTAGACCTATTTTGAACTTCCAGGGATGTTCCATGTTTACTGGGTTTAGGTTCTGGCTTTAGA
>NC_089802.1:74769959-74779959 GCF_029633855.1 Hoplias malabaricus | reverse complement strand
CTGATAAAACCGCACGTTTTCCCACTGCCTCTCTATCTACGATTGTTTTTATCAAATAACACCACACCAAAGTCATATCTTGACTAGTTTTGGTTGAACAGGAGAAGGCTAAATCGCATACAGGAAATGTAAACACAGCTGAGTGTTGTAGTGCAGCTGTTTTCCTTTTGAATTCTAGCCTTATTCGCTTGTAAAATAACATGGATCGAGCTAACAGCTAATAGAGCTAACAGAGCTAATGTTTCCTTTCTGTAGATGCTGTGGTAGGTCAAAAGCCTATATATAAGCTGCTGTCTCGTATCCAAAAATACGTTTCTGTCCTAGATTATGTGATATAAATGGCATAGAAACATTATTTGCCAAATGCAAGTGAAAGTCTTGTTATTTAATACTCTTTTTTTCATTTAGATGTGTGTGGTTATGTTCATATTTTCTGTAGTCCTTTATTGCTTTAGTAAGTAAACACAAAGTCACAGTGAGTACACACACACACACACACAGACACACCATTCACACAGTTCTCTTGTCGTCAGCTTCCAGAATCATCATCATGACAACCTATCTCAGTTTTATCTTTCCTGTTTCATGAATTATCTATAAACCTGGCCCACCTCTAGTTTTAGTGCATACAGATGAGACTGCAGTGAATAAGAAGACACTGCATGGCTTTAATAGACAGTGCAGGTATTTTAAAACTTTCACACATGCAATATATTTATATTTTCAGTACGATCTGCTCAGAAACACCATCATTAGCTGTGTAAATGCTAACAGAAGTTAGCATTTCTTCAATAACATGTCATTTTTATGATAACTGTGAGGTTAACCCACTAAGCTTTTTATTTTTTTCTCTTTTTGGAACATAAGCAGTTAGGATATCTTTAATACCAAACGTGCACTGTTTAGCAGCAGCAGATATAATTTTATCTGAAAATAATGAATAGCATGCAATAGGGGAAAAGAAGGAAATAAAAAAAGGATAAAGAAATTGAAAATCATTTGTAAAAAGTTGGTAGAAAGATCTAACATATGTTTGTAATTCTTACTCTGGGTTTTGCAACAGCAACTGTTTTGACATAAAGGCAATAGGAAGTGTCTCTACAATGCAAACTGTTTTTTAAACTGAGAAATACGTTGCACATTCCTGGTCACACACTCACAAACCCACTCCAAACACACATGAGCACAAGAAAACACTGATATGTGTCAAGAAGCAAAGAGAACCCCTGCGCAAAATGACCCTGATCTGTACACGGGTCTAATTTTGACTGACTTTCACATTAACACTCATTTTCATCTTGCAAATCTGTTTATGTTGAGATTGCAAAAACTGCATGCATAATAGTCCAGCAGATCTGTTCATGTTGCAGCATTAATATGCATATAATTTGCTGAATTTTTCATTAAAAGTAAACTGTGGCCTGTGCAAATCTCAGTGAAATATATATTATTAATTACGTGTTTTCATGTATTAAAAAAATAGAAAATGTACACAGACGCTTGCATGCACAAACGCCTTCAGACAACTGTAGGAAATAATGACCTAGTTACCTCTTTGTGGATTATAGCTTTCTTTAGATTTCCTAATCTAAAAGTGTATAAGGCTCTGGTGACGCTTAACGACTGGACTTGAAATTAGTGCAATGTTCTGAGTGACATGATTTCACTCTGTAGAAAGTGCAGGGATCGATGTGAGTGTAAGTTAATGTTCTCTGTGTTTGTGTGTGTTTCAGTGTCTTCGGATTTCTCCATGGAGGAGAGGCTGGAGATTGAAGACCTCAGGATGCACAAAAAGGATCTTCTGGATGATATTCAGGTGGTTAAAGCAGATTATCTGAGAGCTTATGACCATGAACGTTAACAAACACAAAGAGGGTGACTTTGCGACATTGTTTTCATTGTTTTTTTACTTAGACATTTTTAGTGCAGTTGGTTTTTGAAGAACTCATTATAAATAGCTATTTACTTTGGTGCAAGTATTGTATATTTACTGTCCACAGTTCTGTGCCTCATGCGCGTGTGACAATGAGTCACGTTGTCCTGAAACTGTTTTTGCAGAAGCTGAAGTGGCAGATAGAGAACGTCATGGCGGAAATACAGGATTTCGAGTCTTCAGAGGAGAAGTGAGTGAACAGCGGCTTTTATTCTCCATTTTAGAGTTTTCTATAAGGAAATGATCGCAAGCACAGCTTTTGTTGACCACTGGGAATGTGGTCAACTCATGGAAAACCACTTTATGGAAATGGGTAGCATGGAAACACTGTTAAAGTTTCAGTTGGTACATTTCAGTCCAGGAAAATCACTGGAAACCAAGCTGCAAAATCAGACGTTAGAAAGTCTGTCTTTGTGTTATTCTGGCTTCACAAATTTAGCCCCTCCCTAAATATTCAGTTATAAGCAGGATTTCTACCTGCAATGCATTTTGAACCAAGTGCAATAACCAAGGCACTCAATCAGAACAGATGTCATCTATATGCAAGGTGTGACAACTTTATTCATTTACCAATTGATTTATTTCCCCACAGTAAAGTTCTCGAGAGAGGGAAGCAGTTTTCTTGTGGCAAGAAAAAGTTCAACATGGACCCTAAAAAGGTGAGCTTATCCAACACGGTGGCATTTATTTTGTATTTACTTACTTGACTTCATATTCAAATATGGAAATCAAGCTGGTGTCACCAAAGCTGCTGTTGTTTTTGTGACTTTGTGATGTCACAGAAGCATTTACACATATCTCTTTATCTTGTGCTATAGCGGCTTATCTCTGCCAGTTCATGTTACAGCTACAAACGCTATTTCTCAATACGAAGTACGTCAAGTTTGAACTGCCGTACCTGGTACTACAAACTTGGCGAGTTCGACTCGCGAGTACAAACTCCCGAGGACGCTGTGGTCGTTATGTAATTCAAACGTCGGCGTACTTGATGAGTCACCGTCTCCGTGGCGCAAAAAATTAATAGTGCCTAGGTTGGTGCGAAATGCATTCTGGGATATCTGACTCTCTCAAGTCTACAGAAGTCGTGTCCCAGTGCGTCCTCGATATTACGGGTGGCTAGATGTGGACTTTCAAATGGATCAGTACTTGGGCTGAGACTGATGACGTTTCCCATGAACGCAAAAACACAATACAGACCAGAACACGGCTATAGACTGGACTAATTAAAAGATATATTCCGGATAACCAATCAGAGCTGAAGACGTTAACATAGACCGCTCTTAAAGGCCCAATAAAAATCCAAAAATTCTGTGGCTAACAATAAATCAGACGATGCATTTTAACAGAACAAAACCGCCAATTTCAACGGCATGGTGTCCACTTAAGAAACATATAAGACCAGTTACATGGTAAGGGACATTTAAGCATGCGTCGCCCCCAGTGGAAACTGAAGGGTTGGTTAGCTTTCACTACTGGGGTCTAAGTAGCTCCTGTAGTAGCTCTACACTGGTTATTTACACTACATTTTCCAGAAAGAGATCAAAAATTGAAACCGCTTTTCCACCTCAGAATGGTCATACGTGACGCACTTCACACGTGAAAAGCGTCCACCCTTTAAAGTGTGACCAGGGTTGGCGTCTGAGGCCTCTCACCTTCTGCCTCTCTGGAACGACTGACCGTGGAAGACGTTGGTGTTGGAAGGTTGAATTAGGGATGGACGTTCTTTGTAGGTAGCAGAGAGTGAGAGACACTAGCTGAGAAACGGAAGGCCTACCTCTGATGTCTTTTTTTAAACACCGACCTTGTGGTTTTTCACTTTGAATATATGTGGCTTTCAAAAGAGTGACACACAAACACACAGCTCTGAGACATGCTAGCAAGCAGAGACCTTGCGGGGTGATGTTTCCAGGAGGCAATTAGAGTTACAAGGTAGAGTCATCTTGGTGCATAGTGTGGTGAACTCTCTTTAACCAGTTCGGAGTCATTCTCTAGATTAATGACATCAAAATAAGCCTCGTTATCTGGGAATTACATTAAATTATATAGAGAACGATTGCTTTTTCTCAGTGTTTCATGAGTGTTAAGTCAAGTAGACCTTTATTGTCATTCCAACCACACACAAAACAACACATAGTGAGATAAATACAGTCCCTATGGACAGTAAACAGTGAAGACAATGGGGTCTGAAGCTTCTAAATGAAAGGTAAATGCAGGAACATGAAGGTATCACTGAAATTCCTTACAATCATTCAAATATTTGTGTTTTTGTGACTTGTAGAAAATGAAAGAAGCTCAAATATCATAAAAAAGAGTGATTTACTTAAAGTCAAACAGAAAGAATTGTCAACAACGTTCCACTATTCCTTCGTCTTCTGTGACGGCTTTATCCTGTTCATGGTCTTGGACACATTATGTCCAAGGCATGAACACACCCCGGCCAGAACACTACAATAACCAGCACATAATAACTCTATACAGTACTGGGAATGTAGATTCTGGAAGCATTGTTTACGTTAATGAAGTCGGGGAAATGTGTTAGATATCAGGAGTTATAGTGGTAGGTTACGGCTCATAATATTAGTGACTAAAGCTGCCCCATCTGATGAGCGATAACCTTGTGTGGTTTAATCCTGAGTGTTGCTAGAGTAATATTCGTTTAAGGAGGTTTTTTGTGATATCACTAAAACTATGAATCAAAATGAGCTGTTTTTTCATGCACTGGGGAGTGGTTGACAGTCTTTAAATACACTAACCCTTTAATACCATGAAGTATACACTGTAAAAAATTGCTGTAAATTTACAGCAAGTCTGCTACAGTATTTTACTGTAAATCACAGTATTTACAGTAAATTACTTTATTACTCAATTACAGTAATATGCTGTAAATCTGAAATACAGTAGTGTTCTTGTAAAAATACGGTAAATGGCTGGGAACTCTGCTGCCATTATTTTACTGTAAATCACAGTATTTACAGTAATTTATTGTATTATTCAATTACAGTAATATGCTGTAAATTTGAAATACAGTAGTGTTCCTGTAAAAATATGGTAAATGGCTGGGAACTCTGCTGCCAGTATTTTACTGTAAATCGCAGTATTTACAGTAAATTATTGTATTATTCAATTACAGAAATATGCTGTAAATTTGAAATACAGTAGTGTTCCTGTAAAAATACGGCAAATGGCTGGGAACTCTGCTGCCAGTATTTTACTGTAAATCGCAGTATTTACAGTAAATTATTGTATTATTCAATTACAGAAATATGCTGTAAATTTGAAATACAGTAGTGTTCCTGTAAAAATATGGTAAATGGCTGGGAACTCTGCTGCCAGTATTTTACTGTAAATCGCAATATTTACAGTAAATTATTGTATTATTCAATTACAGAAATATGCTGTAAATTTGAAATACAGTAGTGTTCCTGTAAAAATACAGTAAATGGCTGGGAACTCTGCTGCCACTATTTTACTGTAAAATTTACAAGACATTTTTTACAGTGTAGATTTTTCATGGTATTAGCGTTTTAAAGGCTCAGACCTTTCAGTTGTCCTTGTTTCCGAGCCGCTAAAGGTTGTTATTTTGGTCAGCAAAATGTCAGACATAAACAAGAGTGAGCCTGGCCTTTATACTGCAGAGCTCAAGCACATTTGTGTATGCAATGTAACCAAATTCAAATTAACCTCAGTCTTGTTTTGAGTATGTAATACGCTCATCCATTCCTACTCCTCCATCTAACCCCAGCAAAGCCACCAACCTCAAGTATGCATCCACCTACATACATTGCATTCCATTTCAGACGTTCTGTGTAGTAATGTTGCAGCCTTTAAAGTGTTTTCAACAGAATTCAGTGCCACGGTGTTGGGGTTTTTACTGAAAGAGGTTTAAGGAAGCTTCAGTATGTTTTTTAGAGAGATACATTGATATAAAAGTAGTGTTATCCAGAAAAGGGAAGAGGGTTTCATAAAAAAATGATGGCTCACCTTATGTGTGTTACTAGGTTTTACTGACGTGTAGCACATGAGCAAATCTAACAGAAGAGTTAACACAGTGTACAGTTCGACATAAACAGCATTAAGATTATTGTTAGAACCAGGGTTAGGTTTAAGTTTAAGGCTGAGATTAAGTCAGGGTTATGGTTTAGAGAAGAGTAAAGTTGATATTAATAATAAGTTCCTCGTTTATGAGGCTGCAGATAAGCACATCTATTGTGGACTATAAAATTTAAGTGTTACCACATTAGCATCACATCCTCCACGTTTCATCATCTCGAGCTCATATTTCCCTACACATTAGCACAGAAGGTAGTATGTTATGAAATTATATTGCCACATAATGTGTTTTAAAACGATGCAACTTGGACCTTTGATTTCATTGCTGGTGTTTTGTCAGGACTTTTAGGCCTCAGAAGAACAGCAGTTAGTGGCTCTAAACAACGATGAACACACTTTCTTATTAGTGTGATTTTCACAGTTAGAAAGAACATGTTTGTAGGTGGAGCATGGGGAAGGCAAATATAATCCATTAATATTCATCAATCAATTTATAATTTTTTTATTTAAAAAAGGATAAAGGAGTCGTAAAACAATTTCGTAACTTCGTAACAGCTTAAATGGGAGGTGCTAAACTACTGTAGGTTGAAAAAGCATGTTATGTGGAGTGAAATTTGTTTACGCTCTGCCTTAAGTGTTCTGTTACAACACGGGCCCAAACTGTCTTTGATGTGAAACACTGAATAGCACCGCCTTGTGTTCAGTTAGTAAACATGTGTGAGTATGTGAACATAAATGTGAGTGAGTGAGTTTAGCCTGTGAATTTAACGTGATGGGAATTTTCCCTCAGTTAACACTAATGCTCTTGTGTTCTTTATTGCAGGGGATACATTATCTGGTGGATAATAACTTGCTGGAGTGGAAGCCCCAGAGTGTAGCAGAGTTTCTCTATAAAGAGGAAGGCCTCAATAAAACCGCTATAGGAGACTTCCTAGGAGAGAGGTAGTGACTCAGTCTCTTTAAAGCTGTTTTTCATAACCTGGGTAGAACATATGCAGGTTTCCCATGCCGTTTTCTGGAGGCTGTGTAACAGTAACATGATTCTTGACCCGGTGCTAGAGTTATTATTAAAAACACACAAACAGTCTTGGTTTATTACACTTGTTAATATTACTGTTTCACACTGTAAATGGTAAATTATTGTGCCGCCAGTTTCTCTGTATTCAGTATATCTAGGACAGCCATTATTTATATCAGAGGGTGTAACAAAGCCTCAACACCTATATTCACCTGTCTGGCTGCGATTTCTGTGTATCATCTACAAGCCCCTGTTAGTATTTGATGTGTCAGTGATGTTGTGCATGTTGGATTTATACAGGGTGGGCCATTTATATGGATACACCTTAATAAAATGGGAATGGTTGGTGATATTTACTTCCTGTTTGTGGCACATTAGTATATGGGAGGGGGCAAACTTTTCAAGATGGGTGGTGACCATGGTGGCCATTTTGAAGAAAAACAATGGTGTGCTTGGTTTTAACATAACTTTATTAGTTCATGAGTTATTTACAAGTTTCTGACCAATTATAAAATGTGTTCAAAGTGCTGCCCATTGTGTTTGATTGTCAATGCAACCCTCTTCTCCCACTCTTCACACACTGATAGCAACACCGCAGGAGAAATGCTAGCACAGGCTTCCAGTATCCGCAGTTTCAGGTGCTGCACACCATTGTTTTTCTTGTGAAATTCCAATACGTTTGATATGTCACATGACCCTCTCCCCATTGAAAAAACTAAAGTTGGATCCAAAATGGCCGACTTCAAAATGGCCGCCATGGTCACCACCCATCTTGAAAAGATTCCCCCCTCCCATATACTAATGTGCCACAAACAGGAAGTTAATATCACCAACTATTCCCATTTTATTAAGGTGTATCCTTATAAGATGTTTTTTGTCAGAGTCAGAAACAGACATTTTGAACAACAGAACACATAGGAACAATAGGAATGCAGTTTATCTGAATAATCCAAACAGGGATCAGCTCTGGCTGCTCCAGACTCGTCTGGACTGCACCGGGACTCATCAGTCAGCCGAAAGATACTCAACAGATGCTGTATCGGTGTGTTCACCTACTCAGCTCAGTGTCGAAAAAACTAAGAACTACTAAACACTAAACATGAACTCAACACGTGAAACTACTTCATCTGCTTCCGCCCTTACCTGTTAATCTGTAAAGCTTTTTTATCCAGAGGAGTCAATACTATGTCTGTAGCATCTCGTTGCTGATTTCTTCCTGTAACAGTCTGTGCAACGTGTTCAAAACCTCATGACCTGTTTTTACCCTCTGCAGGGAGGAGATGCACCTAAAGATACTAAAAGCCTTTGTGGAGCTTCATGAGTTTTCAGACCTCAACCTCGTCCAGGCGCTCAGGTCAGCTCAGCTTTATTTTTCTTGGTTTGTTTATTGCTATCATTGGTTCTGCGTGTTTTTTATAGGTATTGCTATTTATCTGTTCTTATTCGTAATGAGCAGCTGCAGCATCTATTTCACCACAGCTTGGAGACCAGAAATATCTGTAAATTTGTGATCACTATCAAATCAAAACCTCACTCTGTTTGTTTCTTATTTGAACCAGTACACATGTGTGTATACACACACATTCATACACACACATTCAATACACACACATTCACTCACACATTCACTTTTGAGTCGCCAATCCACCTACCAAAGTGTGTTTTTGGACTGTGGGAGGAAACCGGAGCACCCGGAGGAAACCCACGCAGACACAGGGAGAACACACCACACTCCCCACAGACAGTCACCCGGAGGA
Organism: Hoplias malabaricus; assembly: GCF_029633855.1. Lineage (NCBI taxonomy): Eukaryota > Metazoa > Chordata > Actinopteri > Characiformes > Erythrinidae > Hoplias > Hoplias malabaricus. Next base: position 74,771,201 of record NC_089802.1, on the reverse strand, counting down.
AACCCACGCAGACACAGGGAGAACACACCACACTCCCCACAGACAGTCACCCGGAGGAAACCCACGCAGACACAGGGAGAACACACCACACTCCCCACAGACAGTCACCCGGAGGAAACCCATGCGGACACAGAGAGAACACACCACACTCCTCACAGACAGTCACCCGGAGGAAACCCACGCAGACACAGAGAGAACACACCACACTCCCCACAGACAGTCACCCGGAGGAAACCCACGCAGACACAGGGAGAACACACCACACTCCTCACAGACAGTCACCCGGAGGAAACCCACGCAGACAAGGGGGAAAACACCACACTCCCCACAGACAGTCACCCGGAGGAAACCCACGCGGACACAGAGAGAACACACCACACTCCTCACAGACAGTCACCAACCTGCTGCGCCACATTACATTAGCCTAGGTTTATGACATGGTTTGAACAATAGGCTGCGTTAGATAAGGACTCGGCCAAATGCTGTAAGCTGCACTCTCTCAGGTCAGTTTCTTTAACTCTCCCTCTTTTTTTTCTCTCAGACAATTCCTGTGGAGTTTCCGTCTTCCTGGTGAAGCCCAGAAGATTGACAGGATGATGGAAGCTTTCGCCACGCGATACTGCGAATGCAACACAGACGTCTTCCAGTCAACTGGTAAAGAAGAGTTCCTCCTTCTGCATTCAGCTGATTTTTTTAAACATAGGTGTTTAAAGCAGTAGTTAAACACACACACACACACACTACAGGACATGTTTGAAAATAATGGAAATGTTCCAATCACTTCATCAGAAGGCCAGTCACTGACTCATTTCTTCTCTCACTTTTCCTGATTACTCTTGCCATCACTCATTGACGTCAGATGATGAAGCTTCTCTGGTATTAAAACTAGGCTAAAAATGTGAAGTGTAGGCCTAGTTTAACACCTTGGACTTGAGCTTCTACAGAAACGAAATGGCTCTTAGCACACTTCCTTTTGCCCAAGTAAACTCGACTAGAGCTGCTGACTTACTAAATTTGTGGTGAGGGCTAAACTGTGTAAATATATATACATTTGATTTAAGACGATACTACTCAATCAATCAATTAAAACGTATTATATAGCGCTTTTAACAAATGATGTCGTCACAAAGCAGCTTTACAGAGTTGGTTTAAGAACTTCTGGATAAAAACATGATGCTAATCTAAAGCTTAAACAATATAAGATTATTCACAGAACACACTACACTGGACCCATGATGCTCA